>NC_135778.1:8020524-8113752 GCF_028453695.1 Augochlora pura
GATTCTCCAATTCTACTTTGAGAATAAGCGCTTACAAATCATCCCCGTTACCCGCCCAACCCGTTTCGAAAGATGAAATTCGTTTTCCGCCGGGTCCGTGCGAATCCGTCGCCGGCACGCGTCGCGTTGCTCGTTTTTTCGTCTCCGGTAACCGCGTCGCATAATACGCACGCGGCTGGCATTTTCGCGCGTTCCACTCGACGCGGTTTCGGAAACGCGTCGGCGCCGCGCGGCGGGTCGCAAATCGTCGGTCGGCGCGCGCGAGAGAAAAATGGAAAAGCTCGCGACATTTTCGAGGAGCTGGAATACGCTCGTTAATTTTAACGATCCCATCGAATCGACGATGGCATATACCCGCGCTGCAATCTCTCTCTCCCTCTCTCTCTCTCTCTTACTCTCTCTATTGCTCTCTATCACTTTCTCTCTTACTCTTTATTACTCTCTCTTGCTCTCTCTCTCTTACTCTCTATCATTCTCTCTCTTACTCTCTATGACTCTCTCTCTCTCTCTCTCTCTCTCTCTCTCTCTGTCTCTATTACTCTCTCTTACTCTCGTTTCCACCCCTTCATTCTCGTGCAGCGGCTCCCCGTGCGGCATCCGACGCCGCCTCATTTTCGCATCGCACTTTACTCCGTCGTATACGTTGCGCATTTTGATTCGATTGGTTTGTAGCCGCCGTACGTGAATAGAATAGAGCCGCCGCCGCCGCTGCCGCCGCGGTGTTACTCGACGATAGGAATCCCGGTCGTTCGTCAGGATACGCTCGAAAACATTTTAGGGCAGCCGCGTTATCCCGCCGCTAGCTCGGCCGACGGCGAACGCCGATCCAATTCTTCCCGGCCGGATTTAACGCGGGCTACCACGTTCTCTCTCTCTTTTTTTTTATGAACGCCCACCCGCGAGATACTCGTTCGCTTAAGAGAGAGCGTTATCCTTGATTCAGTCTTGACTATACCGGCTACGTTGCAACTATTAACCCTTTGCGTTCGACGTTGTTTTAATTTCAGAACCAAGACGTTTCTTTCGACCTACGGTGTTTCTGTGCTATATGATTTATTTAGTGAAAAGGAGATTACGTTGTGTTTAATTGTTTATAGAGCATTGGTGCTTGTAACGATGTTTTAATGTAATAGAACATAATAGAATATAGTATTGGATTGGCAATTAACCTTTTAGATACTACGCGCCACTATAGTGGCTTTCGCGAATGGCTCGTGCTTTACTCAATTGTTTCATTATTTATTAAAGCAAACAATTAAAGTGAAAGTGTGTATATACAATATATTAAGAAAAGAATATATGTTATTAGTACTATATATAGATATCCGGAAAAAATATATATTAAGAGAAAATCGTAATTTATTTACGAAAAACTTTATTTGCGCAAAATCCTGCCGTACCTAAAAGGTTACTAGTAATTGCGGATTCAAAATAAGAATTAAAATTCAATTCTTTTGCTTGAAAATATAAGTTTATTCAATTAGACAAATCAATTTTGACGTTGCCTTTTGCTTTCAAGACTTCATTTTAATATAAAAATCGTGCTTGCGATGCTTGCTTTTTTGGAAATAATGTAATAAAATATGTCTGAAACGCGCACCTTGCCCTTCCATCTTCAAACTGTAATAAAAACGAAACGAAATAATTAATCGGTGCAATTTTCTTACTAAATTAAAACAGCCTAAACCCTCTGTATAAATAATTTACAAAAGAAACGCTTGCGACGACACTATGTGAAAGCAAGAATATCAACGCATAAAATATTCTCCTTAATAGCACTTGCATTCCAATAAACTAAAATAAAATTTACACAATAATTTCATCGATTCCAAACAATTTGCTCGCACCCATACAAGCAACGAGCCCCGACCGATTCACCGTTTGCCGTCACTCCGCGTCACGGAGACGCGGCGGAAAGCAATTTTCGCCCTCCGTCCGAGCGGCCTCCATAAACCAAATAAACGAAATCTGCGTCCCCCTCCGCCGGTACGGCGGGGGTTTGTTCAGGTCCGTAGACCAAGAAGATCCTCTCGATCGGGAACGGCATCTGTCGATGAGTCACTCGAGCACGAGAGAGCCGATGGCCACCGTCGGATCGATCCGGGGGTGGCCGCGAGAAACGATATACCTGAGCCCGCGGCGTGCCCCCGTGCCTCCGTGGCCCCTTTCGACCCCCATTCTCACGGTGACGCCGCGATGTTTTACGGGGAGGGGGCACTATCCAGCGCGGATGAAGTGCCATTTCCCCCGGAGCCGGGCCACTTTCGCGCGAGTCATCGAGAAATATTTCGTCGAAGGGACCGGCGCGCAGCCGCTCCTTGCGCCACCCCTTCCTGCCCCCCTTTTCACCGGGTGCTCCTCCGGCCGCCTATCCTCCTCTTACTCTTCTTCCTCTTCCCCCCACCCCCCTCCGTCCTCTTCCTCAAGTTTCGTCATTTGATTTCGAGGGTGCGCGAAGATCGTGTTTACCCTCTTTATGCACTTAGAGTCTCATCAACCTCTTCAGGGAACCCCGAAGAGGGGGGGGGGGGGGCGCCCGCTCGTTTCTTCTTCAAACGGCTTTGGTAAATTTTGCAGATGCCGCTCGCGCGCGCGCGCGCGCTCCCGGCCCCGAAGCACGGGGGAAATATGTATTTCGAAGGTTCATCTGTTGACCGTCTTGTTATCGTTTCCACTTTCTCGCTGGTTGGCCATCCAGCTGCTTCGGGCCTCCCCCTTCCGTCCGACACGGGTCTCCCTCTCGCAGCTACCCCTTCTCTTCTCCACTCGCCGCGTTAACTACCGTGGAACTCCTTTAATTCGAGTCTCTCTCATCGCCGATGGAGTAATCGCGATCACGGGATAACCGGACGGATAAGTCCGCGAGCAGTCGAATCCCACGGTTGTCGAGCTGTTATTAAACCGATTCAAGTTCGGCAAGGAGTCTTTAGATGGTGCGTTTGATCGTCGATGTTAAGGCGACGCAGGGTGGAGCGTTTGATCTGGAGAGAGGGACGACGGTATTTTCATGGTTTTTGTAATGTTTGGGGGATGCAAGATTGACGAGGTTTTGGGAAATTTTAGGGAAAATGAGAGAGATTTTACAAGGAAAATGAGAGAGATTTTACAAGGAAAATGAGCGATTTTTTTTAGATTGAATCTTCTATTTTGTTGACGTTTTTGCTTTTGAAATATCTCTCGAAATTTCGAATAGTTTCGAATTTTAAAAATATGTATTAATAATAATAATAAAGTGATATTAATATAATATTGAAATTACTGTCAATAATTCCTAGTTAAATTGTTCAAACGTAAAACATTAATATATTTATTTTGAACGATTTAAAATTGAATCGCTTTGTCAATATTCAAATTACTATAACTTTGTTAATACTTATCGAAATTTGATGGAAAAATAAAGATTTTACAGCTTGAATCTTATACTTTTTGACAAGCTACACGATTTCAATTAAATCTGTATTACGGAAGGAGGAGAGTGCAAAGATTCTTAAGAGACTCGAAAAATTATGCTTCCTCGACCCTTTCGTCTCTGAAACATCCCCTAAAGTTTCGACTCCTAAAAATATAAACTGCTACTATTAATTAATATAAACTATTAAACTACTACTACTACTCCTACTACTTCTACTATTATTATTATTGTTACTGTTACTACTACTCCCACTCCTACTAATAAATATAGTAATAACAATAATAATAAAACGCTAATTACATCAAAACCAAAATAAAACCGAATCTCACCAATCACAAGGTCCAACTTCTAATCCACAAAGTCCCCTTCCAACCTTCACCAAACAACAAATTCTTCTCAACAATCTAAAAAGATTACACCATCAATATCTCTTAAAACATCCCCTAAACCGTCACATCCCTTAGGCTAAAAAATTCAACAGCAACGCCGCCGTTTTTAAGGTGCGGCGATCGGGCGAGTCGCTTGAAAAATTAAACCTCGCAGTAACGGCATAAAATTCGCGCGGGGGGGGGGGGGTGGGGGGGGGGGGGGGGGGGGGGGGAGAGGGATGGGTGGAGGGGGGGCTGCCGCGTAACGTGGATCATAGATCCAGCGTGGGGTGCGTCGATCGGCGGCGGTCGTTAAAAGACGCTCAGAATGCGTGGAGACATCTCCTGTAGTATCGTGCGAGGATAACGATAATGGGGACGGTGTATCACGCCCCCGGGACCTATTCGGGGCCGCGTTTCCCGCGGCCAACTGATTTTTATCAGCACGCACGCGTTACACCGTCAATTTCTTACAACACTCATCGCCGCCGCGAGAGGGTGGATCATAGAGAGGGGCGCAGCTCGTCCTCTGCTCGAAAAAGCGTTGGCGACGGTAACGGCCCGGTGCAGACGTCGAACGACCGGCTGTGAAAGCACACCGACGCCGCGCGACGCAGATTAGGGCCGCGCCGAAAATCATGTTCGTTCTGAAAATGTCCGCGTCGAAGGGACGCAGAGATTTTGCACCTTTTGATGGTAGAGACGTGACCGAATAATTTTGCCTTAACCCTTTTGTAGTTAGGTAGTTGGCCCTGTTGAAGTGACGCTAAGAAACGAGTTAATTATAGTCTTAGATTAAATCATATTTATCGTATTATATGATTATATTATATTATATTTTATTTCTGTATTTGTATTTTTTATTGTATTTTATTATATTATATTGTACTGTATTATATATGTATTGTATTGTATCGTATTGTATTCTATTGTATTGCATTTTATTATATTGTATTTATTGTACTGTATTGTATGCTATTATATTATACAGAGAAAGAGATATGGAAATTAGTAGGGTATTTCAACCCTTGAAATATGTACCGTTTTCTTTATAATTTCAATGACTTCTTTTTCGATCAGAATAAATATTGGTATTACACATTGGTGCTAATCAGTTGGTATTAAATATTAGTGTTAAATAACGATCTTAAATATTAATTGTAAATATTGTCGAGAAGAGAATAGAATTTATTTCCGAATTAAAGGAACAACCCTTATACTTAACGCTATAAAACGTGACTGAAGTTTTCCCTCTCGCAATTGCAACTTTAATTTTTATACAATTCTATATAAAATATTAATTAAAATAAAATAAAATATTAAAGAAAATAAAATTCTACTCTCATTAGATTATTCAATAAAAAAATCCTCAAAATTCATATAGAAATTGCGATCCCTTATCGGACACAGTATTTATGGCTGCGTCAGTCGCCGTGTTTATCGGCGACCAGTGTTTCACACCTGTATTAATTTACTAACGAGCACTCGAGGATCGGCGTATCGCGATCAAGGGATCAATCAAGCCATCCTGATCGTGAGCCACGTGAGTGGTGGTGCACACGATCCGTAGATACGCGAACAGATAGAGAGACTGTGTTCTAGCCGGCAGTTTTACCAGCTTACAAGCTGACAACTCGAAACGCGCCGATTATCAGTAGGTCGCTCGGGGGTTGCTCGACGGTCACGCGACGCGCGTTTCGTGAATTCTCTGTCCCGGTTAGGCAAGTCGGGGAGTGACAAGCATCTCGTTTCCATATAGGATCCGATTTCGACGATCGCTGCGATCATAATTCATTCGACAGTAATTCTTTCGGATTTATTACATAAGCTCAAATCTTCAATCGATTCTGTTATTTTCTTTAAAAAGGAGAAATTTATAAATGAAATTTTGTTGAAGCAGTTGCGTTTATTGCGAATGTTTAAGTAGTTTATTCAAATTTATAAGGGCAAAAGGAACTTTGAAATTTACCTTTAACCCCTTACGCTATAGTAACGACTCAAACTCGAATATTTCGTATACAGAGTGGGGCAAATAAAGTGTTACAAAGCAATATCTCCATTATCGTTAATGATACGCGAAAATGCTTGAGGAACAAATTGTTTGGTTCGAAGGGGCACATGTTGTGGTCGAAATAGTTTTTTTTTTAAATGTCATACTTTTTGAGATTTGAAGGTCATCGATGTTTTTTCAAATGGAACTATGTATTCGTTTTTCGATGACAWTATYGCCGATTTTAAGACGAATCCAGCGACCTATAACTCAAGGCCCCGCCCCTTGGCCAATAGGCCCCGCCTCTCCCCCAATAGGCCYCGCCCMTCGGCCAAKRGGCCSSGSCCYWTYSRCRKARGRSCGGSRCCSATSGGCCYSGSYCYTMYGYSRAWRGGSCSSGGCCTAYYGGCCGAKGGGCGRGGCCTATTGGGGGAGAGGCGGGGCCTATTGGCCAAGGGGCGGGGCCTTGAGTTATAGGTCGCTGGATTCGTCTTAAAATCGGCRATAWTGTCATCGAAAAACGAATACATAGTTCCATTTGAAAAAACATCGATGACCTTCAAATCTCAAAAAGTATGACATTTAAAAAAAAAACYATTTCGACCACAACATGTGCCCCTTCGAACCAAACAATTTGTTCCTCAAGCATTTTCGCGTATCATTAACGATAATGGAGATATTGCTTTGTAACACTTTATTTGCCCCACTCTGTATAATTACCGTATATCAGTCAATCAGGAAACAAAACTCCTCTCGTTTGATCAAAGRAATTATAAAATTAATTAAATTATATAAATATATTATAAAATTGTTAAAATTGAACGAATTATTATTATTACTTAGTAGTATTATTATTTACTATTGTTATTATTCTCTAGAACCACCATTACATTATTTAGCAATACTATCTACTACCATAGCACACTAATCGGCTCCTCAGCCCTCCTCCTACCAAAATAATAATCGCCAAAACCAACGATCGAGTAAACTTCGGCCAGAATTATGCGAGGGACTCTCGCTTCCGCTCCCCGCCGTAACTCTTGTTCGTCGCCACCGTTTCACGGATATTAAAGCGCGAACAGCCTCTAAGTTGAAAAATTATTGGTCCGTTTTGCGATCCTTCACGCGGCCCTCGACGCGCCCCCGGTTCGAGAACGGCGGGCGGGCGCGCGCAGCCGATGCTCCGGCGCGTTAATAATGCACCGGGGAATGCGACGGGCCAGTAATGTAACGCGATAAATAATAGCGCGACGTCTTGTAAAGTGCATCGCGCGAGCCGGCGCGCAGGGCGGGCGCGGCGGGCACCCACACGGCTGTGGCCGTATCCGCGGCGGCGAGCTTTATGCGCCCCGGCACTTTTTTTGAATAATGCAGCCGGCAATGTCACGGTGAATAGTGTCACGTTGTCGGTCGGCGCGCAAGTGCGCCATCCCCCCCCCCCCCTCAGCCGCCGCAGTGCTTCTCTTTCTAACCCCTTCTATTTTTCCTCCGAGGAAATTGTGTCGTTGCGACGGGGCAACTGCTCTTTACATTTTTATGATAGCTTCTTGGTGCCGCTTTGGCGGATCTCCCTCTCTCTGTCTCTCTATCCCTGTCTTTTTTGCTCTCTTTTGCTCTGTATCTCTATTTTTTTCTTTCTCTATCTCTGTCTTTGTCTTGCTTTGTCTCTGTCTGTCTCTGTCTTTGTCTCTGTCTATGTTTCTGTCTATGTTTCTGTCTCTGTCTTTGTCTATGTTTGTCTCGGTCTCTGTCTTTCTGTGTCTCGGCCTGTCTTAGCTCTACCTGTCCTTGCCTCTGTCTGTCTCTGCCTGCCTTTGTCTGTGTCTGTTTCTGTCTTTGCCTCTGTCTGTTTCTGTCTCTTTTGCTCTCTACCTCTCTTTATCCCTCTCTCTGTCTCTCCATCCCACTCTTTTTTTACTCGCTCTCTCTCTCCCTCTCTCTCCCTCTTTGTCTCTTTCTCTGCCTCTCTTTATCCTTCTCTCTGTCTCTCCATCCCTCTCTATGTTTCTCTATCTCCCTCTTTTTTACCTATTTTTACTCTTCCTCTCCCCCTCCCTCTCACTCTTCCTCTTTTCTCTTGCACGCGCGACCTCCAACAACACCGGCGGCCCTGATCCACGGATAAGGGTTGTTTCCCGTCGCTTGAATTTTTCTTGGCAGCCCGGTCTTCTCTTTTGCGACGAATGCCCCCGAGATTAATGGAGCCGTGGATTTGATTAATAGATGGCAACGACGATTTCGTGTGCGCCGAACACACCGGCCCGTTGCGTGAATACGATTACTCTTGGCTCTTGCAAATTTTCTTAACCCAGCCGATTTTTTTCGTGACGACGGTCTCCCCTCCCTTCGCTGACCAGATTATCGGGTGTTTGTAATGCGGGGGTGCAGGGTGGCTTATACAGTGACTGACTGTTTTTAGCACAAGTGTTATATTATTGATAAAAAGGAATTATTTATTGTTGGAATCTAATAATGTAAATTACTGTTATTTTTATAAAATTTCTTAGGAGATGATAGACAAATTCAGAATTTGTACAAAGCATGGTTGTGTCAAAGAAATAAATGTATAATAAAAGACATTAATTATATTAGTAGATGTATAAGATTGTTGTAGTAGTTTTTATAAGCTATTTATTTAATTATTGATTCTCTCTGTCGGAGAATAATATATCTATGTTTACGTTCTTTTTACCTTTTCTGTGATCTTATAATTAATGGGCAATTTGCCTTATATATTAAATTAAAAAATAAGTAAGTGAATGTATAAATTGTTTTATTATTTTACTGGGTCTCTTATATCTTGTATCGTATTCTATTTTATTGCATTTTATTGTATCATATTATATTATATCATTGTACATTACATTTTTATAATATTATAGAACCATGTCAAGTTAAATAATCCGACATCTTGTCCTGCAAGATACTTCTTCCCTCCCCTTCCTCTCCTTAAACCAACTCACCTCCCAAGGAAACCCCCGTTTTAAACCACCCATCGCACTCGATTCAATCCCATGCCAATAGCAGAACAATAACTAAACCACGCCGATAAATTACAAACAATAAATTTCATAAATCCACAAGACTCCGTCGTCATTCGTGTGCAAACTAAATCATACC
Source organism: Augochlora pura (assembly GCF_028453695.1). Lineage (NCBI taxonomy): Eukaryota > Metazoa > Arthropoda > Insecta > Hymenoptera > Halictidae > Augochlora > Augochlora pura. The sequence continues at coordinate 8,029,415 of NC_135778.1, forward strand.
GGGCACGATCCGCCTCGTTGCGACACGACACGAGTAACACGACGGAACACGACGGAACGCGAGGAACGCATTTGCATAACAGATGCTTCTGATATCGAAGGGCCGGATAATCGTGGATCTACCGCCGCGGTGGTTCGTTCCTGGCCGATAAAAATTCGCAAATAATTCCGGCTGGTCGCGCGTGCCGTGCGCCGAAAACACCCCTTCGAAATTGAGCCGCCACGGACCGCCGTTGCAACCGCCAACCATCATCAACAATGTTCAAGAATAACGCGCGCGATCGGCCAATTTTTCTTTCGCGACCCGGAGGACCTTTCGCCTACGAAAGGGTTAATTTCCCGAGCGTGATCGAGCGCTAAACTTCTCGTTCGGACCGCGACGGTCATCGGTGACTGATTTGGAATCTAATGCGTTCAACCCTTTCGGTACGAGTGCTTTTTACAAAATTTAATTTTGGGAAATTAAATTTCAAAAATTATGAAAAGTGTAATTGTTGTCGCGCGAGTTACAAGATTTCACTTTCATACGCGTAACAGTTTGTTATGTAAAATGGAAATGCTGTGTGTCAGAAAAGTTATTTCAAATTATTATTAAAATGGCTTCGAGTGCAAAGGGTTAATATCTCTTAAGCTGCGAGCAACGCTTTTGTTAAAAAATGTCATTTTATAAAGCACAGTTTTTATTTAACGCTTAGGAAATATCTTGTGAAGGAGGACTGGTGCTCGTACCAAAAGGGTTAGGAAACATTTATAAAATATTTATGCCGCTTGACATAACTTTCCGTGGATGCCGCCAATGGGAGACGGTGGTACCGAAAGGGTTGAAGGAGAACAGATCGACGGGATCGATAATTAGAGGCGACACCGAGCACAGGTAACCTAATAAGCTCGCGTGTGAATGAAAATCGGCGAGCGTGCAGCTGCGGCGGACGGCGAACGACGACGACGCTGGATGCAGCACGCAGGTCGTCGCGTGACTCCTCCGGCCACGGTTAAATCGCGGTAATTAGGGAGCTGGAAAAATGGATCGAGTCGCGTGGGGAACCCGGTGGGGGGAGGGGGGGGGGGGGTAGAGAGAAATCAGCCGGGAAACGGGGCGGCACGGGATCCCGGCACGTGTCTCGGCCCGACCACGTGTCTCGCTCGGCACGGAGGAAGTCGATTTCGTGGAAGCGATGCTGTTATCCGCGCGGTGCATCGCGACTTTTTATTGTTAACGAGTCCGCGACGGGAAATTGCGGTTTTTTCGGAGCGGTTGCGTTTCGAGCACTTTGCGGGAAGAGTAATATAGTTGTTTGAGTTGTGTTGTCAAAATGGGTTTGTGGTTGTGCGGGGGCGATAATTACGGGTGAAGTCGACGAAATACGGAACGAGCTGTGGATTAACCCTTTGCACTCGAACGGTGACTTTGAGGCACGGCTAAAATTATTCTATTACGTTCCAGAATAATTTTTACAACGATAAAGTTGTTATTATCAAATTTATGGCTTCGTGGTTGTGCGAGAGCGATAATTAAAAGTGCAATCAAGGAATTATGAAAACGACGACTTGATAAATGCATAAGGAGCGTGGGTTAACCCTTTGCACTGAGACATCGCTAAAATTGTTCTATTATGTTCCAAAATAATTTTTATTATAATAAAGTTTAGCTGTAAAAAATTGTTGAGCAGTGAAACTGTTGTTAAAATGGTCTTCGTGTGCAAAGGGTTAATTTGAGATTTTAGGTGAACAGAATTTCTCAGAAGCGAGTTGGATGCTTTTTATTTTGCGTAGAGGTCTGGTTATTGTTGACGGTAAATGTTTGTTGCTTGTTTTAATAAATTGTTTGTTTCAGTGGATCTTATTTTCAGTTTTGAAAAAGGTAGTTGTTGGCGACGTTAAATATCAATTATTTGTTTCAATAAATATTGTTTTTAATTTTGCAAAACAATCTAGTTGTTATTGACGTCAACGCTCCTATGTTTTATTTAAATAAATATCGATTATAATTTTGCAAATGAATCTAATTATTCTTGAAATAAGTTTTGTAAAAGTATCTAAATATTAATAAAATGCATGATGCTTCTATGAAATTTTATAACAATTATTAAATAAAAAGTGTTGTATTCTTGTTCATATATTTTAAATAACATTCTTACAATATGGAAAAAGATAATAATTAAAAAGAAATGCTACTTCGCCACGAATCTAATATAGTAAAAACATATAATAAAAAATAATATAACAAAGCATAGTATAATAAAAAATCGTACTAAATCTAGTCCATAACCTCGTCCATAACCTTAACATAATTTTCTAAATAAAATTCAGTCTCCGACAGTTATAACAATTTTTCTATCTTCCTCGAACGAACGCAAATAAATGAATAAAAATAACGTCTACTCAAATTTCGTTTAAAAATGATATTTTATTCAAAAGCACCAACAGCACGATTTAGATGAACGAAAGCGATGCAGCAAAAGGGTGAATATTTGGTCACCGTTACGGCTTGATAGCGTATGCAGTACCGATGTCAGATTCGCGGGAAGATAGGCCATAATTATCGGCTTGAAACCCGGTTATTACTGCCGCGGCTACAAAGGTTTCTCCATTATCCCCATTAAAAAGCGTGTATTTGATATCCGGCAATTAAAGTAGTTCCGAAGAAGACACCGATAACCGAATGTAATTAGTAATCGTTCAGCGAGCTGGTAATTAGCCCGGCTCTACGCGGCCCCTTTTCCTGCCAGTTTTGTTTAATCAACTTCGGCGAGCGAGCTTCTTTCCGTGGATCAACGATCATTTTTGCTATATTGCGATACGATAACATATTATTATCCAAGAATGTCATTTAAGGTCACTATTGGGTTATAAAATAATAATATTTTTAGGTAGGAGAGTATTACAAATTTTAAGAGAGTATTACATATTTTAAGAGAGTATTACAAATTTTGGGAGAGTATTACAAATTTTATGAAAGTATTTAGAAATTCCGATCTGAGCCGACGATACCCGAGATTTTCCTCTATTCAATGCAGTTTTATACAAGGTTTCCCAAAAATTATTCAAAAACAAGAAATAAGGAATTCCCCAGACATTTTAAAGCAACTGTTTCCTTTACAAAAATGTTCTCCAAGCCGTGGTTAACAAATTATTAGCGAAAAACAGTGACCAATAAGAAACAAGATCAGCCGACCCGAGACACCAAAGCCAACGAGTGACCGCAGCGCAGTCCCACTCCTTATCTCCACCGCCTCGTGTCAGCTGACTCCGCCAGCCTCGCGCCAGCCGTCCTCGCCTCTCATTGGCCACACTTTTTCCTTGATAACTCCTCAACCACGCCTCGTAGAAAATTTCCGTGAAGGAAAAAGTTGCTTGAAATCGCCTCATCTGACTTTTGGAATACCCTGTACAGCTTTATATCAACGTCCACGTTCCCGGTCGAAGTCACGGGAAACAAAAGAATAACGCAGTTCGATCGAACAATGAAGGTCCGCGGGAGGGGAGGGGAAGATTGTTCGGCGAACGTTTCGATTATTAATTCGGTTGCCGTGGAGTCCGCGGAACTTCGAAGGGCAGCTCGCGCTGGCGATTGTAACGTAATGAACAAAAGCGATAGACGAACAACGGGCGGCTCGAAAATAAATCCGACCATTCCGGGGGCGAGCCGGGGAGAGAGCCTTTTCAGGGCCGTGGCCCCTTTCCGCGTTAAAAATTCAAACGCTGGAAAAAGCGGGAAGATCCACGCGGCCGGCTGCGCCTTAACGCCGTTTACGTTCCTCGTATGGCGGCGCGGCGCGGCGCGTTATCCATCGGCTCCGCGGGACTCGTTACCCGCTTTAATGCAACGCTAACTTAACCGTGACGCTGTTAACTTAAATTTCAGCGGGCCGCGCGGCATCCCGATCAATAAAATAAACCTTGGTAGGCGAGAGAAGACGGCAGACCGTAGTATACTTGGACGGTGGAACAGGGCGAGCATGGAGGGTCGGCCGGCGTTAATTGCTTTTTTCGCGGGTCCCGCGAGATCGCTGGAACGCGGACCCGGGTACGCTCGGGCTCTCGACCAAGTTGGAAGACACCGCGAAAATTACCGCGGGAGAGCCTCAAATTGCTTCACTAACAATTGAACGCGAGCCCTGTCTCTGGACCCTGTAGGCGGTCTCTGAGCTCTGGATATTGTTGTCGGATTTGTTTAGATGGTATCGTTGCTTTTTTATTGTGAGAATGTTAGGCAAGTGGGGGTGACTAGATTTTATTAAATTATTAAATTTAATGTTTTATTAGTGCTAGGATTTATTTTAGTTTGAGTAGTTTTATTGTTAGCTTTATGTTAGTTTTATGTTAGTCTTGTAGTAGTTCTGTAGTAGTTCTATATTAGTTCTGTATTAGTTTTTTGTAATATTTATTAAAGTTATTGTAATATTTATAAGTACAGTAAATCCTGTCTAATAAAGTCCTCCAGCATTATTAACAAAATTGGACAATTTGGAAAGAGTATATAACAGTATATTCGAGCTTTGCGGCTTATTTTTATAATTATTAACTAACAGCGAGCCGCAAGAGAAAAATTGTGTTCCCTTTTCCCAAGTTGTTCATTTTTCTTTAAAAGACTGAAGGACAATTAGGGAGAATTTTCTTAGTGTGAAAAATCTTAAACTCACAAATTAATTAACAGTGTTAAGGTTATGTTACGTGTGTCACAAGGCCGAGTTTCACGTGCGCGAAATGCAATGAGAAAATGTTGCCGCGTTAGGTTGTTAGGAAAGTTCCTTTCAAATCTTTTCTACAAATTCGGTGAAACGATCTCTATGAAATGTGAAAACTAAACTTTCCGAACCACCCGAATCTATATTTTGTTTGGAAACGATTTATTAGGTTGTTCGGAAAGTTCGTTTCATCGAATTCATAGGAAAGATTTGAAACCGGGGATTGGATTCCGAGTTAAAATAACTTCGAGAACAAAGATTTAATACTTTGTGGTTCACAGTGCATTCTGAACAAATTTCTCTCTTTCTCTCTCTCTTTATCTATTTGTTTATCTCTCTCCTCCTTTGTCTGTCTGTCTGTAGGTGTGTTTGTCTCTCTCTCTCTCTCTCTCTTTTTGTCTATCTGTGTATCTCTTTTTCTCCCTGCCTGTCTGTTTGTCTCTTTATCTGTCTCTCTCTTTCTCTCTCTATCTGCCTGCTGTCCGTCCGTCTATCTGGCTGGTTGTCCACTTCTCTGTCTGTCTGTCTGTGTAAAACAATGTTACTAAAATACGTCACAGTGCCGGTGTGCTAGGAGTTGGACATTAGACGTCGTCCAGAAAATAGAACAAGAATGACGTCGCGCAAGAACGTAATGTCTACCGCTATTCACGATGAAAGGAAACAAAACTGCGATCTTGAAATATCTTCGTTCGCAATATTTCTGCGTTTATAAATTATCCAAACATAAAATTAATATGAACATAGCTCTAGTATATTGTAATTTTTATTTTACATAAAAATTCTAATTGGAACTGTTGACACTAGATTGAGGAGTTAGAGGCGAAAATTCAACAAAATTCGCAAATCATGGATCACAGATTAGATAAATGAGTTTTGGATAAATGGAGTTCTACTGTGATTTTGGCAATGAGATTTCTATTAATTCTAGCAAGGAGATAGGTATTAATTGTAACAATGAGATATGAGATGGGCATTATTTGTGAGAATAATATGGGGATTAATTATTCTAATAAGATGGTTTAGTAATTGTAAGAATAAAATGAGTATTAATTCGAACAAGAAAATAAGTATTAATTATAACAACAAAACGCTTAACAATTATAGTAATACAACGGCTACCTCACACCACCACCTCTTCCCTAACATTCCCAATTTCCCCGCAGCAATCGCAATGCTTACCACGAGTCCATTCGTCATCGTACACTAACAGTAGCATTGCATCCGAATTCCGACACCGACTTCCATCTAACAAGAATCCCGATAGCGGCATCGAAAATATCATCGAGCACGCGAACGGATCTAATTGCGTCTACGTTAAAGTCGTCGTCGTCGTCGTCGTCGGTCCATCGCGGGTGAACGAACCAGTGACCCCGAGAAAAGAAACAAATCTCGCGGCATCGAATTTCGCAGGGATGATCCGAAAGCGATCTGCGTAGCGACGCGTCATCGGTTCGGCCATCGGAGAGAGGACCTGTAGCGGCAGCTAACGAGCAAAACAGAGAGCCCGGCGGTGGCAAAACAAAGGGCCAAGCCCTTTTCCGGCTAGTCCGGGACCTGGCGGGCAGGGTCCACGGCGGCGTTGCTGTCTCGCGAGAAAAATGGAGGGCGAAATTTTCCCGCGTTCTCTCCCTTCGCGCCCTTCTCCCACCCTTGACCCTATCTTCCTTGGTGCGCGGCCCGTGCAGGCGTCCACCCCTTCGTCCTCCACCGACCCCCCACCCACCCTATTCGCACCCTTCTCGCCTCCTTGGCCTCCCTCCGGCAGCTTCTTCTTCTCCTATCGCGCCAAGCGAGCCCCTTCGGCCCCTCCTGTCCCTCCGCCGTTCCTTCCGCCCTTCTCGGCGGCGGCGGCGGCGGCGGCCGAGAAAGGGCGGGAAAGGGCAAGGGTAGGGCGAGCCGGGAGGGAGGCGCGCACACAACGAGAAAGGCAGCGCGGGCGACGACGACGTTCGACGACGACGATGGACGCGACGCGGTAGGGGTAGCGTGCCGGCCGACCGCGTGCGCCGCGTGGGGATGAAACGAATCAATACTTTTGCACTCGGGCTCCCTCGGGTTCAGGGCTGTGCAATTTTGGCGCGAACCAGGCCCCGCCACGCTACTAGCTACGTCGCGCGTCCCACGCCTTTACTCTGTTGCGTTTGTTTACCGCTTTTTCCCTTTTTTTTTCTTTTCACGCCGACGCGCCGACCACCGAATTTCCGAACGGCGATGCTCGTTCCGCGACTTTCGACCGCGAGCACGTCCGAAAATTTTGTTCCGAATGAGATCGAATTGTTGCTCGAATCTTCTTTTTGTTTTGCCAATTTTTTTTTAGGTGCATTGTTTTATTTAAGTAGATCGAGGGTGTGCGATAATTTGCAATTGATCGAGTCGCTTGTTACACGGGCTGCGATGTCGAAGGGCGTGGATTTTGGCGCGAACGAGGTCGATGCTCAGCTTCCCTTTAATAAAACCACGCTCTCCAGTCTTTTCTTGCTAATATTTTTAATACAATACGATTCGTTAATGTTGCAACGAATTTTTATGTTTCATCAAGGGGTAGTTTTGCTAGTTACAATTTTTGGCGCCAAGGGAGGTAAATATATTCTACCTCCTTCGACGTCTTTAACTAATAATTTATAATTTATTAAGATCAAATTTTACTCGACAGTATTGTACAAAATTTTTCCACCCTCTAATCAATATTTCATTTGTATATATACAGTTTTTAATTCAATTTTGAAGGTCTTATAAACACTCTTAGCTTATTGGAGACTATGCTAAGAATTTAAATAATTAATATTTTGAAGTGCGTGATTATAACAATTTTTAAAAATGTTCCCTATTTTTTCGAAAGGTTAACGGAGAGTTTATCTGATCAATATTTAACTTGTATATATATTTTTTAGTTCAATTTTTAAGGTCTTACAAACTCGCTTAGCTTATTAGAAATCATGCTAAGACTCTATAATAATTAATATTTTGAAGTCAGTGATTTTAGCAATTTTTAAAAATATTCGCTATCTTTCTAGAAGGTTAAAGAAGAGCTTGTCTTCGCTGGCTGCACATTTTGGCGCCATTAAACTCTCTTGGCTTATTAAAAACTATACTAAAACCTTGTGTAATTAATATTTTAAAATTCGCGATTATAACGATTTTTAAATATATTCCCCATCTTTCTAGAAGGTTAAGGAAGAGCTTGTCTTCGCTGGCTGCACACTTTGGCGCCATTAAACTCTCTTGGCTTATTAAAAACTATACTAAAACCTTGTGCAATTAATATTTTAAAATTCGCGATTATAACGATTTTTAAAAATATTCGCTATCTTTTTAGAAAGTCAAAGGACAGTTTGACTATGTGTAATTAATATTCTAAAATTCGCGATTACAACAATTTTTAAATGTATTCCCTATCGTTCTGGAACGTTAAAGAAGAGCTTGTCTTCGCCGGCTGCACATTTTGGCGCCATTGTGCTTCACGGGCGTGCGATGTTCGCGCGATTGCCGCGGCGGTTTGCCGGGTCTCCGCGAAGATCGAAGTATGGATTAACCCGTGGAGGGGGAGAGGATCGGTATTTACGCGGCTTTCAAGTTTGTTTTCCTCGGATGGGAAGTTTTGGCGCGAACACGCCCAGGCGCGCTCCCTCGCCTGTCCTATGTTCCTCTGATTTAAGCCTCCAAGCCCCCTCCTCCTCATCCTCCTCCTCCCCACTCTCCCCCTCTCGCGTACTCCTCTTTCGTTCCTCGCTCGCGCAAAATAACGGCGGATTGTTTTACGCATTGAATTGTTAGCAAGCCGGCACTGTGTTTCCCGGCCGGCCCGTGTTTTGGCGCGAACACGCCCTTCGCGATTTTCAGCCCCGCGCGGCCGCACCCTCCCTTGAAACCGCGTCTCGATCCGTCAACCGCAAAACAGACTGCGGATTTGCTTTGCCGGAAACAATACACGTTTCCACAGAACTTTGTTGCAAAATCTTCGCTTTTCATTTTCGCTAAATGATCTGTTGAAAATTAAGCTGTGGAACGAAATAAAAAATATTAATTTTGGAAACGAAGCTGAGGAATAAATATTTAGGGATCCTCGCTTTCTGGATCAGTTAAATGAATTTTGAATATTTATATAATGTTTTTATAACGAAGATAATTTTTAGATAATTTTAAGAGAGATCTGTCTTGTTATTTCATAATATTGTTGATATTTGATAATTTTTGTAAATTGTTGTAGGTAAATGGGAGACGTCTGTGGGAAAATTGTATTATATTTTATTAAAAAGGTACTTTTTTTGATAAATTTATAAAATTATGTTTATATCGTAGACGAGGTTGCAGTATTAGTGCTCGATGGGAAGATATCTTTTATTACTATAAAATAACTATAAAATTACTGTGAAATTGCTATAAAATTACTATTAAATTACTACAAAGTTAATATAAAATTACTGTAAAATTATTATAAAATTACTATAAAATAACTATCATTCCATTGATCACTAATACTACAACCTCGCGCAACGACATAAACATAATATTACAATTTAATTAAATAAAATACCTCCCCAATGAAATCGTCTCGCGATCTTCTTCGACCAATGAGAGTTCTGGTCATTTAATAGGACGCTACGATCAAAATACGGCGGCGGCGATGCGATTTATTTTCCGCCGTGGATTATTCGATTTGCCGCGAGCAGTGTTTACCGCGAGACAGCCGAAAACCGCGTATCCTCGCGAGCGAAGTTTACGCAGCGCGGCGAACTTGTGCTCGAGGAGATAATTGCTTATTAAGAGCAGAACTCCGCTGATGAAATTTAATGTTCCGCGTTTGGCTCGGGCCGCGCGGCCCGATCCCGGCCCGAGACGTCGATAACCGGATAACCGTCTAACGGGATCGACGCCCCGCGGTTCCATAAATAACCGATAAATATAGCAGATATATAATATATTGGTTTAGCAACTAAGTAATTGCGGATTTAAAATACGAAGGAAAATTCGTTTGTTTAAAAATATATGTTTATTCAATTAGACTAATCAATTTTGACGTTGCCTTTCTTTCAAGGCTTCATTTTCATATACTGTATATAACATAATAATCGTGCTTGCGATGCTTGCTTTTTTGGAAATAATGTAATAAAATATGTCCGAAACGCCTTGCCCTTCCATCTTGAAATTGTAATAAAAACGAAACTAAATAATTAATCGGTGCAATTTTCTTACTAAATTAAAGGTGGAAGTCCAAACGGCAAAAAAAACAATATAGATCGGGTGCTTTGATCCTCCCTTTTTGGAAATAATACAATAAAATATATCTAAAATGCGCTCCTTGTACTTCCATCTTCAAACAGTGACAAAAACGATACTAAATAACTAATCGATACAATGTTCTTACTAAATTGAAGACGAAGTCCAGACAGTAAGAAAACAATATAGCTTAATTACTTTGAACGCGTTGATAAAACCAAAGAATGTGCCGAGACCATGTATCAACAAAATCCGCGATCACATAATTGCCCACCGAATAGTACCGATAAATAATTCGTCGCGGCGTAAACCGGGCCGAAACGTCACACCGCCGGACACCTGACCGTCCCGAATTAAATCGACGCGCGCGGCCGTCCCACCTCCCCCGGAAACAGAGCCGGTTACACCTGTAAAATCCACGGGATACCGTTTCTCGTAAAATACATCGCAAACAAGAGATCGTGCGGGTCCCGCGATTCCGCGCGTAAACACGATTTTCCCGCCGTGGCGGCCCGGGCTGCTACGCGCCGGGGCGTGTGGCTGCCGTTCGACGGTAGCGGAGGGGTTGGCGGCGCGACGACGGGGTTCACGGGTCGAGCACCGCCGAAAACGTGATCGAAAGCGCGGGGACAAGCACTCGATGCTTTAACCCTCGTGACAATGTTGGTTAAGAGGCCTCTCGCTCAAAAAATCTCGAATTCGCGGCGCTCACCCCCTCCCTCTGCCCCCATGAATTTTCGCCGCTTTCGACGTGACGAATTATATAACGGGGTGTTGTTCGCGCGAAACAATTGATGGTCTGATTACGAGAGGTTGTACTGCTGTCATCTTGAATTTATAGCGTAGTCGAATATGATTTTTCTTCGAATTTTTCTCCGGATTTTTGTTTCAATTTTTCTTTCGATTCTTCTTCCGAAAATACAATAGTTTGTTTATATATATATTTGTTTGTTACGTTGTGTATCTCATTTATTAATGTTAAACATATGATCGTGTGTCGAATGACCAGTTTAATATTTGTTATTTCATAATAATTGAAATAATAGAACTAGTTTTATTAATAAAGGTTGGATATGTCTCTTCATTCGACCATTATATTGTTATAAATATTGTAGTTAACATGATTGACATAACCTGACATAATTGTCCATCGAACGAGATCAAGCGATTAGCAGTATTCTAAAATAATCTTTGAAGTATATTACATAAAATAATCGTACCGTTTGCAACAATAACAAGGAGAAAGTTGATCAAACCTATGAATAAATTACGTAAGTGGTGCATACTAAGTAATATTCAAATATAGTATACATAAACTACATTTGTGGCTGTAATAATTTATATGAAGTGATTTATGTTTTATAAATATTCACGTCCTTTTTGATACCGGGGCAATTATTTTAATCTATAATTTACCATAGTACTCGGTAGATTTAGTGTTAATATATTACCTCGCATCAAATTTGTATTCTTTAGTCTTATTTTTTCGCATACTAGATTCAAAATTATGATAAAAATATGTTATATATATTTATTTAATTTTTTTAAGTAAGGAGATTTTAACCAGAGCGATGAAATGAAAATAATTCAGGAATTCGAATAAAACTGAAATATTAATTTAAGGATCCTTGATAACGTGTAGCTATAGTTCACAGTAACATTTAAATGTCAGAGTGAAAGGCCACTCAAAAATGTGAAAATTTCTACCACATAAAGCTGACTTCTATAGTTAAATAATCATAGTTATAATCATCATAATATGACTGACAAACGATTCGCATAGAAATCTTATTCTTAAATCAACAAGCTCGTGCAAAATATTTGCAAAATGTTTCGATAAAAATCGGAAAAATTTTACTGAAACATTATACTATGTAAAAGTAATAATAAAATTACTCAGAGGATTATTTATCAAAGTCTGCCAAGGAAAAAACTCTTGAATAAAAATTCGAGGCAATATATTTTTTATTTTTCAAGTAAGAAGGTACTTTTTATTTTTATTTTTATAACAAAAGTGTAACTTACTTATCGACCTCCCTTCAAACGCTTTAAACATAGGGACACGCCGTGCCTCGCGTTCCCGGTCGATTTAATTCGTGGCAGGGACCACAGCTGGCGCCAGCGGCACCAAAACAACCCTTCGACGTGTTAAGGGCGAAGCCCTAGGACGCGAAGGCTCGATGTTACGGTTCCAAAAATCGATAGCGCAATATCTAGAAAATATATCTAGACCAATTTAATTCACGTTTTCCAGAACTTAATTCTCCAAATCATCGAAATGTAGAAATTAGGTCGGGTTATTTATTATTCAATTATCTGTCAAAATGTCTTATAAATGTAATTATATTATCTATAAATGTATATATGCTATTTATAAATATATTTATACGTAAAATTACGTTAAATACGTTAAATTTCCTTATATAGCAATTTCCATGTATAACATATAACCTACAACGATTACTCTCCTATCTAAAACATTCACTAACCCTCTATACCAAATAATAACATATCAAAATACTACGTTAATTATACAATAAAACATTTCTACACCGAAGTACTATAACAACAAAACAAAATACCACAAACAGCTTACACGCCACATAAAATAAAGCTAATGAGACTTCCATTTAAAAGACTCTTTATTCCGTCCGAAGATGCTAATATTTACAGTCTATTTTCTGCTTGAAAAATCGATTCACCCGCGGCCCTGCGTGAAACAACAGCAACCAATTTCCACGAACGTCCCGTCCCGCCATCCGACGTTCGCCGAGCATTGCCGCGCGAATCAAACGCGAAAGATCCTGCAGCGAAGAGATCGCGCAGGGTGCAGTCCTCTAGAAGTAGTAACCCTTTGCCGTAATTTAACAAGTCAGACCTCGTCACGGAGATTTATAACAATAAGCTAACAAGATACGAATGTTCATTGTTCCTTTAAGTAGGAATCTAATTTCATTCACTCATCGCCGATATTTAACCCTTTGCACTCCGTTGTCCCCTCCCAGTGGACATCGTAATTCTAGTATACGACTAAACATTAAAGTTTATTAGCGATTTGCAACTATTTCTCGATGTCTTCAAATTCATATAAATCGAATATTATTATAATAATATTATTTATACATATATAGCCTATATAATGGCACGGAGTGCAAGGGGTTAAACAATCGAGTAAATGCAACAAGCACACGATAAATATAAGATTCCTTTTTCTTCGAAGAAATTAACGCGATCGAAAAAGAATTCTAATTGGAGTAATTGTATAAATTGTATAAAATGGTACGGCAAGGGGTTAACCGGCGTCAGAATGCGATCGTGTCGAAGGTGAAATCGGTGGACGGATTTCAAGGGAGAATGATAGCAGGTGGCGAACGGGAAACGGTGACGAAGAGACGCATCGCGGACGCGCCGGTAATTCGTCGCTCGCGAAAGCTTACGCAAAAATTGATACGCCGCGAATCACACACGCGTAATCGAATTTGCGGTTAGCCGACCTGGCGCACTCGATGATAAGATCGGGGGTTGCTGATGTGTGGAGGGAAGGAGAGAGAGAGAGAGAGAGAGAGGAAAAGGGAGAAGTAGAGAGGAATGGAGAGGGTTAGAGAGGAATAGAGAGAAAAAGGGAGAAATAGAGACAAATAGAAAAAATTAGAGAGGAATAGAATAAAATAGAGAGATTTAGGTAGAAATAGAGAGAAAAAGGGGGAAATAGAGATAATTAGAGAGGAATAGAAATGACTAGAGCAGATATAGATATAGATAGAGCAGGGAAAGATATAGATATAGGAAGAAGGAGAAAGATAGAGAAATGTAGAGAAATAGAACGAAGTAGAAAGAAAGAAAAAGAGGGAAAAATACAGAAAAATAGAGGGAAAAGAAAGTTAGAAATACAGAGAAATATAGAAAATAGCGAGAAATATAAAGAACGAAAATTAAATAGAAATATTTAAAGAGAAATAGCAAAAAATACAGACATATACAGAGAAATACAAAGAAAAGCCAAGAGAAAGAGGGCGAAATAGAGAAAAAGCGGAGAAATACAGAGGAATAAAGATAAATATAGAGCCTTAAAAATCCAAGACAGAAGAATCCAAGAAAGCAGAGAAAAATACAAAAAGAACACGAAGAAAGAGGGGGAAAAAGAAACAAAAACAATGAAATATAAGGAACAAGAATAAAATAGAAAGAAACATAGGGAAATATAAAAAAATCGGAAATAAGTATAAAGAAATCAGAGAAAAATATAAAGAAATCAGAAATCTAAGAAATATAATACAAAGAAATCTAAAGAAACGGAGAAAGGTAGAAAAAGAGGTAGAGAGACCGAGAGAAAGAGGAGCGTAGTGAAAGAGCAAGAGACAGGAAAGAGAGGAGGTGGCCGGACGTACTCTCCGGGTTTTATCGAGTTGCGCGCGTACGGTCGCGCGCGCGGCCGCCCGGTTCGGCAGGGGGGAAGGGTGGTTTCAGGAGCCCTTTGATGCGCCACAAAGTCACTACGGCACTGCGACAACCTCCTCTCTTTCTCCCTCCGCGCTCTCCTCTCTCTCTCTCTCTCTCTTTCGCCACTCCGACGGCGGAACGTATACGTGACGTAGTTTAGTGGGGATGGATGACGTCAGTGGTCGATACACACGGTTCTCCTCCTCCTCCGCGTCCTCCTCCGCCGCCTCCTCCTCCTCCTCCTCCTCCTCGAGTACTACGCCACCCCCGCTGGAGCTGGCCGAGGGGGCTGCTGGGGGATCGGCGAGGAGAGGGTTTCAGCGGGAGAATGGAGAGAGGGTGCTCTCGGGGAGGTCGAGTCTCCCTCTGCTTCCCTCTTTCTCTCGCTTTCTCTCGTTCCCTCTAGCTTTCTCTCGCCTTCTCCCGCTCTCTATTGCTTTCTCTCGCTCTCTGTTGTACTTTCTAGCTTTCTCTTGCTCTCTATCGCCTTCTCTTGCTTTCTCCCGTTCTTTCTAGCTTTCTCTCGCCCTCCGTCTCTCGCGCGCTCTCTCCCCGTCTCTCTCTCTCTCTCTCTCCGGACGGCGTGGGTGGGTTTCGAGGTGTTCGCCGTCTATTCTGCCGCAATACGAGTCCGTGAATGGCCCCGGCTACTTGCATTCCGCAATTTTCACGGGGAAGGTAGACTTCGTTATTACAGCTCGAGTGTCACGAGCAGGGGTGAATGAATATAAAAAAAGGGAAAAGGAGAGCGCCGAAAAGGGAACCAGGGGAAGACGGAGAGAGAGGGAATGAGAAAGATAGAACGAGAGAGAAAGAGATAGAATGAGAATGTGAGAGGAAGGGAGGGCGCGAGAGAAGGGGCGGCTTTTTTGCGTATAGTTCAGAGGACCGAAAATTGCTGGAGGAATTGTACGGGGTGGCGCGCGCGCGCGAGCGCGAGCGTGCTCGCGGCCCACCAAATTAGTTCTGGTAATCGTAAGCGACGCCTCTAACCCGGTTAACTGCTCGCCGGGCATAGATTTAAAGCCGAGATCGCTCCGGCGACGCGACGCACCCGATTCACCGTCCCGGGGAATTAAGGAGCAGCTCGTTCCGACGCCCAGGCCAGCCAGCCA
Organism: Augochlora pura; assembly: GCF_028453695.1. NCBI lineage: Eukaryota > Metazoa > Arthropoda > Insecta > Hymenoptera > Halictidae > Augochlora > Augochlora pura. The sequence continues at coordinate 8,044,877 of NC_135778.1, forward strand.
AAGCCGGGCTTTTAATGAGATCGCAATTTCGCGGCTGCGAGATTTCCACGCGACATTCTTCTAATTGCGATCGCGGGTCGAATTGGTCGACACGCGGAAATCCGAATGTATGTGTAGCCGGTCGTCATCGACGTGTCCGATCCCGCGGCCAGGCGATTTTATTTTATTTTCTTTCAGAGATCTGCTTGGATGATAGTTTTCGTTTTAGATGTAAGCGGCTGATTAACCCTTTGCACTTGAGTGGTGGCTCTGAGGCACTACCAATATTGTTACAGCATTGTTCCAAATAATTTTTATACTAACAAAGTTTAGATTTAAAAATTTCTTGATAGTGAAAATATTGGTACTTTAGTCGCAAGGAACAATTTCAAGGTTATGTTATTTCATGTATAGATGTATAATACATTTTATATTATGAAAAATTAGATTTCAAGAATTGTTAAAAGTATAACTGTTGTTGCGTGAGTTACAAGATTCAATTTTATATGCATAAACTACATTTTGTCATGTAAAATAGAAATGGTATATGTTAAAAAAGTTAGTTTAAAGTTATAGTTAAAATGACTTGGAGTGTTAAGGGTTGACAGAGAACTTTGAGGCTATAATAGTAGGAGCGGTGATAATTATTGTCTATAGCCTATTGTTAATCAATAGTAGGATATATTGAGATGAATATACAATAATTTGACATCATTTAACGAATGAACAACGTTATAAAATAAATATTGTTTAATACTAATCTTACAGAGATATAAAAGTGATAGTAGAGTTAATTACCCTATAGTAATCCTATAAATACGCTGTCAAAACTTTTCAAGTTATGCCCAATTCAGCGATGTTAATTATGCTAAAAACCGGTAAGGCCCGTTCTAGGGTTAACAATGTGAAAATTCTCTCGAAAATATTGTAGCAATTATCTCACTCGAGTAAAACAGTTAATAAGACGATCAAATTATTCAATCCTTTGCACTGAAGACTGTTCTAACTATAAAACAAAGATATTTATTTTATTTTTATTAATTAATTTATATTTGAAATACATATATGAGATTGAAACTGTATACTTATAGAAGCATTCTATTATTTGTATTATAATTTGTCGACTACAGAGAGATATTAAAGAATACAATATTCCAGTAATTTTTACCATCGCCTCGGCGTCGTCAGCCGTGTGCAAAGGGTTAAAACGAAATCGAGAGACACGATTGCAGGAGGGACGATGCCGAAACAGAGAGCGCATCGTTCCCGGCCGAGTCACCTATTTCCCGTCGCCGGAGCGATCGCTCGATCGTTACTCTCGATTAGCCTCGTTACCGTCAAATTACTGGACTCGGGAGTAACGAAAACCATCGCGGAAGTAGAAGAGCAGAGAGATAGAGAGCGAGAGAGAGAGGAGGCTGGAGCAGTCGTAGTCGCAGTAGATAAGACCTTGTTAAAACTGTCCGGCAAGTTCCGAGCTTGGGAGAAGCGGACCGCCGCACAGTGGACTGGAAACCCGTTTATCGTGTCCGAAATTATTCTAGCCTCGCTGCGAGGTTTAAGGTCATCCTTGTAAGACAGTCTTATAAGCTCGTCTTGACACCAGCTATACCAATGTCACGGAAAAAAATATATTTTAGTATTAATCCTTTGCGTTGGCGACTATTTTAATGTGAAAATGGAGATATTTCTTTCGACCGTATTATTTTATTTTTATTACATTATTTTTATTTAATTTTTCAGGTTTAGTTTTATTTGTTTTATTTAATTTTAATGAATTTTGTTTACTTCATTTAGTTTTAGTAATTTTATATCATTTTCAAATCTGACTTCATTGATTTTATATCGGTTTTAATTAATTTCATTTAATACGTTTAATTTAATTACATTTATGTACTTTATTTCATCTTTTTAATGTCAGTACATTTGATTTAATTTACGCCATTTATCGGAGAAATGTAATATTGCGAAAATCCCCTTGAAAATGGAACCGAGTTTGACATTCCTTGAACATTTATTCGAGTAATATTAACAATACTATATCAAACAAATTCTTCGAACAACACACAACCCCTAGTCTTTGAATAAACTGTCATTCGAACAACAAATTAAATAAATTCTTGGTTATTTTCTTCAAAATTTTCTCCATACACCGTATCAACCAACTTACTAAAATAAAATAGTGTTCGACTAATATCACGAGTAAGATATTATTTCCACAACATCGCAAATAACGTGTCCAATAAAACAAGCTTCCGCCCCAAACTACAGAATAATTAAACCATCCTATAGCCATTACAATATCTCAAGGTTCGCGTTTAAATCGCGGTATCCGCCACGGAAACTTCCCCCCGAAAGTTCGCCGAATGTTTCGGACTTCGAGATTTCACGAAGAGCTCGCACAGGGAGGGGAGGGGTGGGGAGGGGAGGGGCGGGGGGATGAAAAGAACGTACGAACATGGCGCTTTAAAAATGGAGTTTCCGTTCATAATTTGGCCGCGTTCCAGCCGGCCGTGAACGGAGAAGCAAGCCGGAGAGTATTCGATTAGAAAACGGCTGGTCCGCTCGATTAATCGAATTTTTATCGAGCCACGCGAGGGGCGGTGGTGGGGCGGGAACGATAACGTCCGGTCAATCATGGGAAACAGATTTTATGTCCAATTATGTGGATGTTCGTCGGCGGTGCGCGTTAACCGGTGAATACGAGCCGTACGACGGGTCCCTTTCTCTCTCTCTCTCTCTCTCTCTCTCTCTCTCTCTCTCTCGAGTATGTACAGATCGTTCCGCGATTTAGTGGACCCTAAAAATCCCAATTTCGAGTTTACGAACGTACCCCCTCCCTCCTCGGCCGCAGCGGCGTCCGTCGATTGCCGCCGGACCCCGGGGCTCGTCGAACAGTGACATTTTCACCGAATTCTCGGCGAAGAATCGGAGCCGCAATCATCTCGTGCTAGCGAGTTTACGGCCCTCTCCTATTCGCGATTCCGGCTCGCTTCACCGATGAAAGGGGCGAACGGATTGTTTAACCCTTATATCGGACCGCGGCGGGACCGAACTAGCGTTGACATTTTAGCGAGCGGCAATATTTTTATACTTCTGTAATACTAGTTTCAAGTAATATTTATTTGATATATTTCATTTATTTTATTTCTAGCGAAAGATATGTAATATTTTAAAACGAAAAATAATATTTTTGCTAGAGTAGTTAATAACGATGTATGGTTCTCTGGTATCCGAAGGGTTAAAATAGAGCCGGTTACTGTTGTATGCTGACCAATCGCTGTGTTATATTGTAGATAGGTTTATAGGAAAGTGAAGCTTAATGTAATTTGTTAAATTTAATTTTCAAGATCAGAATTAGATTCACAGATAAACTATTTAATAAATTAATTTGCGATGACTGAATATGTAAAAGTTATAATTCATTTAATAGTTCAGAAGTTAGATTACAGTAATTATTCCAGTAATAATTGCTATCATTGCTAATAGTAATAATTACTGGAATAATTACAATATACGTTTTAATCTTCGTTTTAAACAGTAGGTTATTAAATACTAAATTATTAAAAAATAATAATGTAATATAAAGTATTAGGAAAGTATTACTATAAATATCTCATATATAATGCATAAAATACTAATACTAACATTATATAAAAAAATAATAACAACACCCCCATAATTATATTACTCATATAATCTACAAAATCAACTAAAAATATCACAACACATATGAACATTCTAACCTAACTTATCTCAACTTATTATTTCCATCCAAATCCTAACACTTCATCTTCCACAAAATTAAACAGTTTACCTAAATATCTCTACTCTAACAACGATTCTACAAAATGTCTACACAGCAACAAACATAACCTAGTCCACCATAAATCAACCACCTTCGTTTCACATAATTTTTCCGTCTGCTAAAGAACAAAGAGCTGCGATCTCGAAATCCAGGATCCACCGTCTTCGCATCTTAGCAGCCATGACACGATATTAACCGGCGGATCCGTTGAAAAAAGAAAGAGAAAGAGAGAGAGAGAGAGAGAGAGAGAGAGAGAGAGGACCGGCCACTTCAATTCCCGGGAGCCTGCTGTATCCGGAACCAATACAGCATTAAGGATCCTCCAATTTTTACTTTCATCCCGACGCGGCGCGCGGCGCCGTTCCCCGTTCCATTATCTATCGTTTCTCTCGCAAATTAACACACCTCGGCCTTTGTACGGGTCCCGGCCTTGTGTCGGTAAATCTATAACGTTGAGATGAGCTCGAAGGGTAATCAGTCCTAGAGCACAATAGCCATCCCGCCAACCCCCGCGCTCGCTGCTGCCCCCCTCCCCCTCCCTCCGCCCTCCCGCTCTCCCGCTCTCCTCTCGCTGCAGCAGCCCGCATTTCATTTTCCTTTCTTCCGCCGTGAAGTATTATCATTACCCTGGCTCCGGTATCATTTTTCACCACTCACGATATCACTGCCCTGACTCTCCCTTTCTTCCTCCACCCCCTCCCCCTCTCTCCTACCCTCTTTTTCTCTCTACTTCGATCTTTCTCTTTTTCTCTTTATTTCTCGTTTTTCCTCTTTATTTCTCTCTCGCTTTCGCTCTTTATTTTCTTCTCGCTTTCGCTATTTATCCCCCCCCTCTCTCTCTCTCGTGTTTGCTCTTTATTTCTCGTTTTTGCTCTTTATTTCTCTCTCGCTTTCGCTATTTATTCCCCTCTCTCTCTCTCTCTCTTTCTTTCGCTCTTTACTCCCTTCTCTCTCGCGCCCTCTTCTTGAACGAATCGACCCTTCGAAACGATCCATCCGGGACACCTAACCTTGTGGAGCCCAGGACCCGGGTAGAATCCGAGACCTCCAATAACCGAGTTAACTCGTCGACAATACGATTATTCCTTACGAATACGACGCCGCCGGAGCAATAATACACTCGAACCTCCTCCTCCTCGGTTTCTTCCAGCGTCGGCTCCCTTAATTCTCTGCGAAGCGGGCGCGACGGGCCGCGAAGCTACGCGACGCTCGGTGTGCGACGATTGCCGTTTAAAAATAATAGGGCTTGATTTCTCAGATTTCATGTTTGCCAATGTTGAATGGTAAATTATTATATATAAATGGTAATAGTTTATTGATGGGTAAGGGTGAGAAATTTGATAAGAAGTTGCGAGAAAACTAGGGTTGGTTGATTTGCAATACGATAGACGTGGACAATATTTTATTCTATATTTAATATTTTTATATTATAGAAAATTTAATATATATATACATTGTAATATATGTAATACAGAAATTTTCTGTGATATGGAAAATATATGTATATACTTATATTGTTATAGATTATTCCAGTGTAACGTTAATAATATCATGGTAAGGAATATTATATGATTAATCATTGTAACATCTGATAATTGAAATATAAATATAACGACAACACTTTCAAATTTTATTTTCCATTTTTCTTATTTTAACAGCGCATTGTATCTGCCATAATAACGTATCAATTACACTTCGTCTCTATCAATTTATTATTAAAAATCTCTCCTCCTCGAATCTCAATTCGTTAAAGTAACGTTAGAGGTTGATGACAGCGATATATATTTATTATTAAAAATCTCATCACCTCGAATCCAACTCGTTAAATTAAAACCAAACGGTGACAACAGCAATATTCATTTGATCGCGTAGAAATCATTTTTGAGCGGCGATGTAGCAACCGGTTAGGGGTGCCAATTATTTGAACAAAATGTCAGCGATCGAGCGAAAGGGTTGATAACCCCGCTAACGCAGCCGCCTCGCTAGCAAACGATCCGAAACTTATCGAACCGGTAAGGTCGGGGGCCCGGCACGTTTCGTTCGAAGGGAGGAGACCCGTTCATAACCAGACTGTGTCAACCCTCGGATGACACCGGAAGGTAGCGGAGCGACGACACCGAAATCTCAGTAGGTCATCTATCTTTTTCAGGCCGACACGCGCGCGGCCTCGAAAAACTAAAAAAAAAAAAAAGAAAAAATAGAACTCCCGAGGACTAACGACCTTCGATCGGGGCCCGAGCAAAAAGCCGCAGAATTATTTCAACGGTGAAAAATCTCTGACGCCGTAGAAACGCGTCCAATTGGTTCTGGAATCGTGTCAACTGCGGTGGTACCCAATTCGATTGTCGAAATAAATCACTTTCCTGTTTGACGTCACATTTTTTTTTCACCCCGGGTTCGCGCGTCGACTACGGATCCAATTCGATCATGAAAATAAATCACTTTTCCTGCGCGACGGCCGTCAACAGCTGCCGCGCGCCGCGCGGAGACTCTTCACGGTCCGGTTTAAATTTTCGGGGATCTTCGTCTTTAAACCTTTCGGCCACGGGGGGGTTAAAGAGTATTCTATATTTACGGTCGAATGAATGGCAAGGCATTTCTAGACCCACATTTCAACATTCTTTGAAATAAATGAATTAGTATTGCTATAGCTGTATTTTTACTCTGTTCCTTCGCGAACCCACGTGACACGGTGAGATTATTTATGTCTCACGCAATAACAACAAATTCGGCTGAATTTTTATTTATTTACGTTTTTATACACTGTAGTGTTGAAAAGATGCTATAGGTTATGTAAAACGGCGCCATTTGCTTTTTCTAATTCACAGGATCTTCGTACAAAATGGAGGTTATCCAAGTTAATTCTAAGAACTATGAATTAGATATAAATATCCTTTCTCCTTCAACCAATAAATTATATAATATCAATTTAATTAATATCGATTTTTATCTCATTTATTTTAATTCATTTGCCTTATTTATCTCACATTTACTTTACTTATTATCCTTAGACATATCTAACCTGAGAAAATATCCACTGTACACTAATTATATTCTAATATCCTCATTTTTACTTTACAAAAATTACAATCAAACAAAAATACTCCCAATCAACTAAAATATTAATCATCGTAAAAAGAAAACAAAAATTCACCAAACCTTACTAATTTAAACATTCTATTGCAATTTAAGAATCTCTGGTCCATTATTCTAAAACAATTTCAACTGAAATATGTTATACGATACTAACATATATTCGTCCGGTAATTTATTGCACCGCCATTCACAAAATGCAGGCATTAGTTGACATTAACGATAGAAATAATATGGTTTATATAAAAACAAGGCAATTTGTTAAAAATCATATATTCTCCAGTGATGGTTATATCAAGGTTATGTTACAATTATTCCATCTCTGGTTAAAATAATCTCTCTTTGAAAAAATCAGAAACTAATTGATTTAGAATTATTAAATCAATTATTTTCTGTAACATATGTGTTAACTTAATCGATCTTATCACAATTATTTAATCACATAGATTAGATATATTAATAATTCAGTCAGCTATATTTAACCTAAAACACTGAATAGATTAACCTCGCTACATCAACGTTAATAATTTTTCCGCGTGGCGAAGGTTGAAAAGGGCGCAAGTGTCGCAGCACACCTCGATGAATCGAGGCGAGGTCGTCGTAAAGCGTGTAACCGGAAGCGACCTACACAAGGTCCGTCCTATGGAACGGTTCCTCGGCCAGGGCCGGTCTAGTTCGACCCGGGGGCGGTTATGTAAATCATATGTACCTTGTCCGCGGAAGGGACGCGGGTAAATAAAATTTATCATGCGCGGATCGAAGCCCGCGCGAACGGGCTTCCGCGCGAACCGTATAAAACGGGGGCAGGGGGGAGGAGGGGTTTGTGTTGTGCAGGCCTCGGGAAGCACGTGGCACACGTGCCTGCATAATCCGACCGCTATTTGTATCTTGCGCTTTCTTCAAAGAGCCAACGCCGTCGCCGTCGACGTCGCCGCACCCGGAATGATAATTTCGGGTTTAACTCGGGGAGGGGGGGGGGGGGGGGTGGAGGAGGCCTCGTGGCCCCGTGGGTTTTCATCGGACACAAATTTGCCCATTCAAATAAATCACGTAGCGGACGAGTGGGCACGTGTCCTCCGCCCCCCTCCCCCGGCCCTCCCGAAAAAAAGAGCCGGCTTGACGAGCTGATGCACCCCCGTCGGCTCGGCAACGCTCCAATCTCGATCCTCTCCCCTGGATCTCGGGGGCTCCTCTGGCACCGTTTCGGGGATCTCGTCAGCCGCGGATCGCTGTCGCGTTTCTTCCAGGACGACATTTTTTTTTTCAGAATGGCCCGAGACGGAGCTTCGGACAATATTTTCTTTCGCCCCTGATCGGTGATCCACGATTTTCAAAAAATGTAATACATAATATATATAACATATTATATTCGTTATGTTATATTCTACTTGTTATATGATATTTTTTGAAAATCGTGGGTCACTGATTGTTATATTATATTATACTTGTTATATTGCATTTGTTATAACAAGTAGAATATCTTTTAGCTTTCGAATCGAATTATTATCAACGTTCAAATATTTTTAACCTTTTGTATTCGGAGCCAGTTCTATTCCAAATCGGAAATAGTAAATTCTATACAGTATTTCTACTTTATATTGTGCATTATTGTCGTATATTCTATTTATTTTGGCAATCAACCAAAATAATGCTAAAATGCTAGGGGTTGCTAGACAGAAAATATTTATCTTGCCTCCGATAATTGACCTAAAAATTTTAAAAACATTGCACCGATTTAACACAGACGCCTCTCTTTGTTACATTCGAATACCAATTTCAATATTACATATTCTTTTTATTACCATGTATGCATTTAACTCCAATATTTAGACACTTTATTTGTTTAAGCCAATCGAGCGAGCGCGCGGCTAGTTGCAGCGGTGGAAAGAATACCTGTCATAACAAACAGCATTTAATTGACACAATGAATCGATCCCGTATCTCCCCGGGGCTGTTGTCCATTCCGCAAATTGAAAGAACAGTTCTTGGTTAAATATTTTAGTTAATAAAACTGTGGATGGTTTTCCAGGCAAACAATGATACCCTGCTGGATATATGTCTATATTTTTTTTCTGATCAGCGTTGGTTAGACAACAATAACATCGCCCAGCTAAAGCCAATGAAAATTAGATTCTCCATTCTTTACAAAAAAAAATATTGTGCAAATTAATCAACAATTTATCACCTGATTATTCCACGTCGCGATTAAACTCGTCGCTGTGTTATAAATTTGTTCCTCGGCTGGGCTAATCTAATTTCGAAATATGCGTTTGTTTGATATTGTTTTTGCAATTTTAACCCTTTAGCGACTGGAATCATATAAATCGGCTTTTTACCGTGGCCGATAGTCTGTAAATCGGTTGTCATGGTAATTAATAATTTGTTATCAATTATTTAGGTATTATTGTACAGTGTTTTAAATACTTGATATCTGCAGCGACGAATAAAATAAATAAAATAATTAAAATAGATAAAATAAAATAAGTACAATAGGTGAAATAAAATAAATAAAACAGATAGAATAAAATAAAATAAATAAAATAGGTAAAATAAAGTAAAATAAAGAAAATAAAGAAAATAGCTAAATTATGATGATACTTAATGCCAATGTCATGACAATATAAAAATGTTTACAACCGAATGGCCAGTCGGCAAATTGTTAAGATCCATTGGAGTGTGTTTTACGTAACTCTGTATCGCCGCGAGGCAACAATGGTGTTTGGGGTCACGTACGTTTCCTCGGCGCTCCTTTTTTTTCGCCATCATCGATCCACCATCCGAAAGGTATCGTCTTTCGATCGAAGGGGGGTGTCGTGATCGTTCTGCCGTTCGATCACAATGGCACGTTCGGCCGAGCACGACAATGCCGCGGCCTAAATCAGGAGGCATTACTCCTAATCACTGCCATTCATAAGCAAATTTGATTTCCTTTCGAGCCACGGGGCATTCCTAATGTTTTCAGCGTCCCCCTTTCACGCCTCATTTTCCCGGTGCCCGTCCCAATTTTGTTCTCTCTTTCTTTATTTCTCTCTCTCTGTCCGTCTGTCTCTCTTTTTCGCCGTTTCTTTCTTTTTCCATTTCCCTCCCTCTCTCTCTCTCTCTCTCTCTATTTCTCTCTTTGAAAGGCACGCGAGACCTTCTCTCCGTTCTTCCTGTTCCGTTCCGTGACCTTGCCGCGGCGGTGGCTCGTCGATAATTGGGGGTAAAAATAGGGCCGCCGGCCTTGGAGATGCTTCAAAGACGAGACGCAAAAATATTCATAACCTATGGACTATGAGCTCTCGGCCACGGCTGCCCGCTAAATATTCATTAGGCCAGCAATGAAAATAAGGGGCCGCCACACCGCGTGTCGAGTGCTCTCTCTCTCTCTCTCTCTTTAGGATGACACATGTCCTTTTTTTCCGTCGACGCCTCGCGTCTCCTTCATTTGTTTTACACGTTTCCTTTGCTAAACTGTTCCTCGAGTACAGTGGGATTTTAGGGTTGCCGGTTCTTGTCGTCTTCGACTAGGCTAATCGATGTTCCGTTGCTTGAGAATTATTGACGTTGTGAAATAGAAATAATGACGAATAGAAAATAATTTTGTTGTTTGTTAATCAGTGTAAATAAAGGTGGGAGTGATTTTTATTTCAGTTTAATAGTGAAGAAGGGGCGATGTTTAACAGCTTCTGTTTATTAACTACTGTAAGATTTCGCAGCTGTGTGTTTTATTTTGATTTTACTGTGAAAAAGGTGCGTTCTTTAACATCTTCTATCTATATTAATTACTGTAAAAGTTCGCAGCAGTACTATGATTTTTATTCCAATTTAATTGTGCGGAAGTAGCGATGTTTAATTTCCATATATTAATTATTGTAAAAGTTCACAGCAGTAGAATCATTTTTATTTCAATTCAACTGTGAAAAGTTTCCACGTTTAACATCTTCTATCTATTAATTATTATAGAAGTACGCAGCACTGATTTCTACTTCAATTTAACAGCAAAGAGAAGTGCAATATATGACATCTTCCACCTATTAATTATTATAAAAGTTTGCAGAAGTACAATTATTTCTATTTCAATTTTACTGTGAAAAAGGGTGCGACGTTTAGAGATTTCTATGGGGCTGGAGAGATTTGTTACCAGCATGTCGTTCACGGCGTCGTAAAGTTCGGACCTTCCCCTTTAATTTCAAGGCTGAATTAAGTCTCTACGATTCTCTCGCGAAGTTACAGAACTGACTTCACCCTCTGCACTCGAAGCAATTTTGTGTATAAATTCACAATACTTTTGGACGACCTGCTGCGTTTCTATTTTATATGACTTGTTAGCGCAATTTATAGTTATGGAATTGAGTCTATACTTTGAATTATATCTTGAACAGTTCTTTAAAAATATTCAAAGTGTAATGTAAAAATTTAATTGGTACGTTGTTATATAATAATTTTGGGTGGTGTTTTAGAGTCACCATTTGAATGCAAATATATTATACAATTATATTCAATTCTACACAATCTAATACAATTATATTCAATTCTATACAATTCCACACAATTATATTCAATTCTATACAATTCTCCATAACTGTATTCAATTATATACAATTTTGCAGAATTATATTCAATTATATTCAATCATATAATTTACAAACGCTCATCTTACTTAATATACAACAAAAATATAATTTATATAATTTATGAACAAATTATCTCAACACAAACACCCCTGTCACCTCTCTCCCTCCATTCCCCCTACCCGCGCAAAACACGACGACAACCGCAACTCGCCTCTCCATCACAAAGAGTTAAAAGAACTCGCGTCGCACACCTGAATCGTGTCGAAGAGGCTGCATAAAACTGTCTGCCCGAGCCGAAAATGATCTCCAAAAGGATCGCAGAGCCAACAAACGGTCCTCTCCTTGTGTGCTCTTCAGCAATGTCTCCGTTGTCCACCGTATTGACCACATCCTTCGAGAACGTATTAGTGCCGCCGAGATTTCGCCGCTCTGCCCAGCAGACAATACACCGTCTCCCCCCTCCCCCCCTCTTTCTGTCTCTATCTATCTTTGTCTCTTTTTCTTTTTCTCTCTTTGACTCTTTCTCTATTTCTTTCTCTGTCTCGCTATCTCTCTCTAGTTCTCTCTTTCTCTCTTTATTTTTCTCTCAGTTTCTGTCTATGTTTCTCTCTCTCTCTCTCTCTCTTTCTCAGTTTTTCTTTCAGTGTCTCTCTCTTTCTCTCTCCTTTGCTCCTTTTTCTCTCTTTCTCTCTTTCACTGTCTTCTTTTTTCTCTCTTTTTCTCTTTCTCTCTCCCTATCTTGTTCTCTCTCTCTCTCTTTATTTCTCTTTTTCTCTCTTCCTCTCGCTGTCTGTATCTCCCTCTCTCTCTCTCTCTCTGCAGCCTTTTTTTCGCCGAGGGTTGTCCGGGACACGCAGGGGTGGTTTCCCCCGCGGCCGCTCGAAAGTGACGGATTCGAGGTCTCACGGCGGTATCGGATAAAGTGCGTGCACGAGCAGATAAGAAAGGCGGCCGGGGGGTCGCGTGGCGGGGATAAGCCGTAGACGAATGGGCCAGTCACGCAATTTCGCGTCAAACAAACCCCCTCCCTCCCTCCCTCCCGACCCACGGCTCCGTGTACCCCTCCGCTTACCTCGACCTGGTTCACCTTAGGCCGCGCCGCGGAGCCGGTTTGCGGTTGCCAGTTCTTACCCTGTAACGGAGGCCGCGCGCCGCACCTGGCGCCCCGCCACCAAAAACACGCTCGCCCCTTCGTCGGATGCCTTCCTCCTGAAGGATTAGCCTCTCTTACTCATGTCCCACGGGCGACGCCTCCGCAAACGCGTTTCGGGGAGCAGCAGTCCGTTATATCGTTAGCCGGGGCCCCGGTTGGACGCGGCAATTAACTAGACAGACAAGGATCTGGCCGAACCCGGGCTCCGTTCCCGTCGTTTCCGATAAAAAATTCGGACGCTGGATACGGTTGTTTAATCCGGTCGCGACGGCTGATGGATCGGCAACGGTGACTTCCGGGTCCTAGGCACTCGCGTCACCGGGGACTACTTCGTTCGATATTTTCCTACGGATCTGGTCGCCGGGACGACGATACGCTCGCTTCCGAACGATCCGTTTATGTAGTCGGTACGGAGAATACGTTTGTACAGCTTTTAGATATTATAATTATTTCTCTATGATTAATTCAAATAATATACATCTATTTGGCACCAGAGAAAGATTGGTTTTATTAGATAATAGCTGAGAGATTGTTTTTAATAATTTCTCCTCCTTGGCAGGATATGAAAATGTACACTGAAATTATTTGGGTTACTTTGCTATTTTTATTGTATTTAATTTAGACAATCCCCTAAACTAAAAATATAGAAGCGAAGATTTCGACCAGCTTGATAGAACTATTATTAAAAAACGTCTAAAAGATTGTGTTCAATAATTACTAATGCTTGACACTGAAGTTATTTGGATTATTACTCTGCTATTTCTATTCTATTTAACTCAGTCAATCCCCTAACCTAAAAATATAGAACCAAAGCTTTCGACCGGCTTTATAGCTTTATTATTAAAAACAGCCTTCTGATCTAAGCCTGTAACAAAAATTTGCAGAGTTCGTTTTGTGCTACTTTATTATTGTCTTCGTAACTTAGGGTAGTACTTAGTTGAAATTTTCCAGTTCGACGCTCCCGTCGCTATCGTCGCGAAGATTATGTTGCTTAATTCGCGATTTATCGGCCAGCTAACGTGCAACGTTGCAATTACCGTATCCGATCTCTCGAGCAGCGCACGTACGAATGTCGTGGATTCGCGGCGCATACCGAGATCCCGCCACCCGCTAAGATGCCGAAAAAGATCATAGAGCACCGCGTAGAAACCCCGTAAACTTTTCCTTCCCTTCCACTCCCTTCCTCTCTTCCCGTTTCATTTCTTCGGTCTGTTCGGCATTTACGAGTCGAAACGCTGGCAAGTAACAGCGCGCGAACATCGTAGATCGGAGCCGCGGGTGCGAGAGGGCGGCCGGATGAAAGTCTCGTCGGGTTACGACGTCGCGAGGAGGAGCGGGTGGAGGGGAGGGGGGGGGGGGGGGTATCTTCGAGGAGCGAAGAGCGGAGCGGGTCCGGCGCGGCGTGCCAGGAGGTGGGAGCGCGGGAAACGCGCGCGGCTCGCCGGAAACCCGGGTCGAAACCGAATTGTCTATTGACCTGGCAGCGATGCCTAGGCCATAACCGAAAGCGGAAGCGCAATCATGCTGGAAGGTGTACGCGCCGATAAAACACATTCGTCGGGGCCGGCGCGCGGAAATGAAACCGTCGGGCCGACGACTCGGCCCTCTATCTCTCCCTTCTTCTCTCTCTCTCTCTCTCTATCTTTCTATCTATTTTTCTTTTCTCGCGCGCTTGCCGTCTCGCGATTCGGAAAATCTAAGACGGAGGTAGGGGGGAATGATGGGGAGAAGGAAAGACGAGGCGAAAGAACGGGGAGGAGGGGAATGACAGAGAGAAAGAATGAAGGAAAATGACAGGGAGGAACGAGAGGGGAAAACGACGAAGAGAAAAAGCAAAGGTGTACGTCTGAGAAAAGACGCGATAAGAGAAACGACGGAGGAGAGACACGATGGAGAGAGAAAGAGAGAGAGATAGATAACAGCGAAAAGCAGGAAGAAGCAATAGATGTAGAAACAGGAGGAAACGACGGAGAGGAACACCAAAGAAGAAAACAAGAGAGAAGAACAACAGAGAGAAGTGACAGAGTGGAATATGCAACAGAGATGGACAGATAGAGGCAACAGAGAGAAGCAAATATTATAAAAGAAGAAAGCAACAGAGAGAAGCAAATATTATAAATGAGGAAGGCAACAGAGAGAAGCAAATATTATAAATGAGGAAGGCAACAGAGAGAAGCAAATATTATAAAAGAGGAAAGCAACGGAGAGAAGCAAACAATTTACAACGCAAGCAGCGTTTCTGATCGGTACCGAAAGTGTTCGAAACGAAACTATTCGTTGCCGCGTCGTGCGTCAATTCGCCGAACAGTTTCCACTCGTAAACACGAGGGATATGCCGGCTCGTAACAGCCAGCGCTACTACTAGCGGCTAGCAACGCGTTTCTTCTCTCCCCTGCGGTTATCCCGCGTGTCACGTCGCAATAAAATTCGAGCGATATCGCGGTCATCGATTTGCAGCAGCACTGCGGTTCCTTCCGTCTTCTTGATCACCGCCAACCGGCGGAGTTCTGCATCTCTTCGAGATGAGAATGCATTCGCGGCACTCTCTCTCTCTCTCTCTCTCTCTCTCTTCACTTTTATGATTGAAGTGCACGCGTGCACCGGCGAAACTGATGGAAACAGGGGTGCGGAATCGTTGAAGGGGTGCGGAATGAGGAGGGGTGGGATGGAGGATGCTGGACGACCGAATAAGATGTTCTTTTGATGGATGTTTTAATTGGTTTGTGTTATTAATTTATTTGTTAATGAGATGTTCACTTTCTACCATTAATTAAATTAATATTGCATTAATACTGTATTATTAAGGTATAGTTTATAAGATGTTCTTTTTGGCGGCTCTAAATTGCTCCCCTGTAATTAGTGTGCGTTATTAATTTGTTTGTTAATGAAAGGTCCAGTTTGTACCGTTAATTAAATTAATATTGAATTAATACTGAATTATTAAGGTGTAGCTTTATTATTTATGAAAGCATCGTTTTATTTTGATATTGTGTATTTTATTTTATTGTGATATATTGTTGTGGTATTAGTTTACATGTTTATAGAAGTTATAACAATATTTTTGTCGTAGGAATTCATTTAATAAATTATATTTTTGGAGCAGTTATAGACTGAAGAGAATTTTACGAGTTATTCGTCAAGTTGTTATATTATTCTACTATAATATTATATTTCAATTTTATTATAATTGTCTCTTAAAAATTAATTTCTGTATAGATGTATAAAAGTGTAAACACGTAAACTATATCTTAGTAATAATAATCAATAGATAACCCAATAAAAATTCTTTTCAAATAATTATAATTTAAAGGCGCTTATTCGCGTAGAAAATTACCAAATATTAAAAACGATCACAACGTACCATAACTATTATACTAACTATTACATCAACTATTACTGTAACTACTATAATATCTATTATAATAACAATTACCAAATAAAATTTTCACTACAGCACCAATTTCAAAAACCAAAGCGTCGAAGCAAATGGCGCATCGAGCTTCGAGTTCGAATTTACGCGCTCTTCCCCATCATCAATGTCCCGCCCTCTTTTATTCGCGCCCTGCGAGCCCTCAGGGAGCACCGTAAAAATCTCGGTAGCTTCGGCGTGTGTTTTGAAAGACGCCGCGACGGGGATTTCCTCGGTCTCTCGCCCAAGAGAGAGAAATATAAGTGGCCAGAGAGAAGAACCAGGTCAAACGGCGCACCGTTGTAATATGTCGTTTCTTCGGCTGCCGAGGGACGGCCCGGCGAAAACATTCGAGAGGAGGGGGGGGGGGCGGTTTTTCGAGCCCGAGGAGTAGCAGCGCGCCCCCACCTCCGCGGCGATTACGGCGACGCGTCGCGATAACGGGTAACGAACCGTGGACGCTTCACGAGGTTCTTGCGGCTCCGAGTGGAAAGCGACGCCGCCACGAGATTCGGGGAATGGGGCGGATGCATGCATACGAATGGCAGGGGCTAAGGGATGCTTTTGCCCGGAGACGATGGCAACGCGATCGGAATTTATTCCAGACCGCGACGATCCCGCTGCCGACAGCTGACACTAATTTATCCGATGATCGCTCTGTTTTCTGCGCCAGCCGACATTTTTCTTCTAAACGCGATCTTTCGTCCGCGATGCTCGATGGGGTCAGACACGTGTTCTCGCGAGACACACACTTTGGTTTGTTTCTGAGAATGATTAATTTTTTTATTATCTTTACCGACCAGTAGCATATAAATCGGCTATTTATAGGTTAACCAATAATTTATTATCTATTATTGAAGTAAAAGAGTTAGAATGTATTACTGTAAGCTCCCATATTATTATACAATTTTTTAAATACCTTTCATGATGAATAAAATAAGTAAAATAGAGGAACTAGATATTGTTTAATGCTAATGTTATGAAAATTGAGAAATATTAGTAGATTTAATTACCCTATAATGGTATAAATGATCGAATGACCGGTCGGTAAAATGTTAAGTAGTATGATTTTTAAGACCTATATGAATTTTTCTATGTTTAAAATCGATTGATTATTTATTTGTTGAGTCCTTTTGTGTTAGAGTGTCGTTTCAGAGTCGTTGCGATGATTTGGAATATAATTTACTAAATGTTATATTATGTAATATTGTTACTGAATATTTTGTTATAGTCTACTTAAATTGATTGATCGATATTGTTATTATTTAAATATTGAAATGAAGCTTTGTATGTAGTAAATATAAATTTTCTGTAAGGTGTAGGAACTTATTAGCCAAAGGGGTTGAAATTGCAATGGAAGGATGTACTTAAAATACTGAATAAATTATTTTAGCTTCTTTTTGATAATGATTTCGTGGCTGTACATGCTGTACATAATTTATTCAATACTCTGAAGACATATACTTATATATTATTTACATATTAGTTCTATATTAATCAGCCAAAGCGAATAAGTTCGTATAATTCTTTCGACAGTGGACAAAATTTATATGGTGATGCTATTATTTTTTAAATGACTAAAAAATCATTCTTTCGCTTCTCATTATTCCCTTACATATTCAACCCCCTTTAGATTTTATTATCACAGTATTTTTAACTGAAGAATATCAGCTTCTCTATATTAACTAAAGAACATCAGCATCCCTATATTAACTAAAGAACATCAGCATCCCCCGGTATATACGAATAAATAATTCGCGCGACTCCCCGATCGAGATATTCGCGGTGTCCCATAGAGATATCGAATCGGTGTCGGCAAACTATGCAACAGTCGAGCCAGCTGTTTTGCGCGTGCGCCGCGTAGGGTGGCTATCGCGCGATTCCCGCCGCTCCACGAACCATTATTATTCCTGGAAAGCACGGGAACAATTTACAATTAAAATGTCTGGACGCATCGTCGAAAGTTCTCCAATTTAACACGTACGCTGAATATCGCCGTCGAACGGTGTGTCTGGGGTGGTGGCGTCAAGGGTGGCGGGGGTGGCAAGCCGGAAAATTTCGCACCCACGCGCCGCTGCAGAAAAGGCGTCGCCGTGCCGTGGCGGTGCATTCGGTATTAAACGGCTTCGAATGCTCGCGACGCGCGGCTTAATGCCCACGCGGTTAAGGAAGGTCGATCGGTCGGTCGCAAGCCCACGCGAGACCACGCGCGGCACAGTCAAGTCGAGGGTGGTGGCCCACGCGCCACCCCATGCGGAGCCGCCGGTTTTTCGCAACTTAGCCGCGCAACAAATCTATTGTGTTGGCAATTTAAGTGATCACGGATTTTGTTAATAGATGGTCTTAGCACATACTTTTGTTTTATCAGCGTGTTCAAAGTAATTTAGTTATATTGTTTTCTTACTGTCTGAACCTTCGTCTTCAATTTAGTAAGAAAATTGTATCGATTAGTTATTTAGTTTCGTTTTTATCACTGTTTGAAGATGGAAAGACAAAGAAGCGCATTTTAGACATATTTTATTGTATTATTTCTAAAAGGCAGGATTAAAGCATCTAATTTATATTGTTTTCTTGTTGTTTGGACTTACATACATACATATACTTACGTACATATACAGCATATTGAAATGAAGCCTTGAAAGACAGGCAGTGTCAAAATTGATTTGTCTAATTGAATAAACCTATATTTCTAAGCAAAAGAATTGAATTTTCCTTCTTATTTTAAATCCGCAATTACTTAGTCGCCAACACCTCCTACGTTACGCGAAATTCGAACACCTTTTCCAGGAACCGCGTGGGCCGGAACCAATTTCTTCGTGGAAATTGAACAGATTCCGAATGGCCGGCATCTCTTCTGCGACGCATCCCGGAGCGTGGTTGACCTTTAGGCGACGATGACGCGGAGGTGTTGCGCCATATCGCACGCCGACGCGGACGTCATCCGTGACGCACGATGATATATACCAGGGTGTCCCATGAGGTCTTTCATTTCTCTTTATACGAAATCGATGGACGATATTTGTTCTTTAAGATTGTAAAACATTTATATTTCAAAATCAATTATACGAGCTATTCTGCTGCATTATCTTTTTTATCTCTTGCAAAATATTCATCGAGCTGCCTTCTTATTTTGTTCACGAATTTATGACATTTATCACAATGCATAGTAACTGAAATAATTATGCAATACAGTAAAAACATCTGCTAGACGTCTGATTAACCCCTTACCGTATTTTGACGAGTCTGGCTCGTCATAGAGATCTCAATTAATATTTTATTACATATAAATATTGTTCCGTTGTTTTAAGCCGAAATAGAATTCTGTCATATTGTCATTGGTATTTAACAAACGCAATAAATATTTTTCTTTTTGCTTCTAAGCAATTATTACAGTAGAAAAAATTCTCAAGCTAATTTACGTAGTTTATTATTAGATTGGAAACTATGAAACGGGCGTTTTTGTTTAGTCTGTGCTCAGTTGCGGCGCCCGTTTCATAGTTTCCAACATAATAGATTCTACAAAGGAATTTTACTAAACTCTGCTACTTTACGTATATGAAAAAAACAGAGAAATGTATATAATTTGTCTAATTTTTAGAAAAATGTTCCATCGTTATACAGAGGTGAACAACTCTACTTGATACTTATACAAATTCATACTGTGTAGTTTATTAAATTCTACTAACCTTGACATAACTTCTGCGACTTTGTATAATCAGTATATAAATAATAATAATAAATATATTAGGTTGGTGCATATGAAATGTCGGATGTTTACGTAAATATATAAAACTGTATATCTTTTCTCAAAAGCTGCTGATTTAATCAAAATAAATTTTATTATTATAAAATTTTATATTTTACTTCATTTAATTTCGCAATTGTTTTGTACGACGTATGCGTAGTTTTTGTGGGCTAAACAGTATGTAAACGGAGACAGTCTGAAAAATTCCATACTACAGTTTATTGATCCGAAAAATCAGAATTTCTTGAAGACAGACGTTTATGAATTAAACTCGCGTTGGGAAAAGTGTATTGAAACAAATCGGGCACATTTTGATTAAATTAATAGCTTTTGGAAAAAGATATGCAGTTTTATATACTCGCTTAAAAATCCGACATTTCATATACACCAACCTAATAGTAATAGCAAAAATAATGTCGGTTAACGTAGACCTCGCTATATCGAAAGTTCGGTTCAAAGGGTTCGGAAGTTCGAGAGGATCGTATCTAGCGTCGATGCAACGCGTTATTTACAATAAATTGTAAGAGGAAAAGGAGGGAATCATTGGCAGAGGCGCGACAGTTTCGCGGATAATTTTCGACGAAACTGCGCGCCGCGACAAGCTCGTTTTCCGGCTTCTCGTGCGCCGCGCTCCGCCGTCGATTAATGCCTCGAGGCGTCACGACGCGTACGCATCCCCTGCGGAAAGGTGAGCCCCCCTCCGCGCCGCCCGAGAACATCTAAGACACACTCGGGGAAACAACAAGCGTTTGAGTGATTTTCTTCGTAATTCGGTACACAGTACGAAGCAATCGCAAATAAGGGGAGCGATCGCGCAGTCTGTTCGTAGGGATATTCGCGACGATCGGGAATGTTCGGCAGACGAAAGCGATTTCTCGAAAGTAAAATTTACAGATTTAAAATTGAAAGTGCAGATTTTTTTTTAGGGGATGATTGGTGTCAGGGTTGCAAATTGTTTTTTGATTCGAAGAAATATTTATTGAAGATGATTAGAAGAATGGATGAAACTTTTGGTTGAATATTTCGTTGTTCGATATATAGTATTATATATAATTGTTTTATTCTATTTGTCTATTTATTTGATATCTGTTTGTTCAATTAGTTCTTTCTTTGAATGATTATTTATTCGAGTTATAATTTTTATTTAAATAATCTATAAAGTACTTTAATCAAATAACTCATAAAATATTGGATAAAATTTAATACTGAATAAAAATTTATACACAATAATTTCATTTAATACAAAAAATTGTTAATCGCAAGATGATCGAGCAGTAATTCTATACTAATTTTAAAAAAAAGCATTTAATTCAGTAATTAAAATTAAACAAGTAGATTTAACGAAATGGTCCTCGGTTAATTGAGATTCGTGTTTCGATAAAAAAAGGGTTAAGGACAGGAACGGTCGCCGGTACAATAATTCAGCGAACTGATCTTACCGTTGTAGGAGAGAGCAAGGAGACGCAACTGCGAAATTATATGCAAATGGGACAAAAATGCAGGAAGTTTAATTACTGTCTACACGCTTAAAATAAATTTACTGCGAGTAGCAGCACATTCCACGATCTTCGTGTGACCCCGAGGAAATGTTGCACAAACTTGCGCAACATTGCGCCACGCGCTCGCATGTTGCAATGAGTTACTGTCTGCCGAGGACAAGGTAGCACACCCCATAAACTTGATGCTATCGTACCTCCTGCATAATAAATCGGCTGATTTTCGACATTTACGAAATATAATTGCGCGGCCGTTAAGAGGGTGGCTGTAAAGGGAAAGGGGTCTCGTGCTACAACGTGCGCGCCGGGATGACCTTTAATTAACTCCAGAATTATTACGAGGAATTATTTTTAACTAGATTCAACGAATTTTCTTCGAAGAATACGCTTTTTAAAAAATATTTCCACAATTCACGATAAGATTTTTTTTAGTAAATGTGTAGTGAAGATTTTTAGGATTTTATGAAGAGGGTTTATTTAAAATATATAACGAATATTTAGCATTGAATATTGAACATTGAACGTTGAGCATTGAATATTGAATATTGGATATTGGATGTTGAATGTTGAATATTGAACATTGTATATAGAATGTTGACTATTGAACATTGTATATTGAATGTTGACTATTGAATATTAAATGTCGAATATTGAATCAAGGATATTGAATACTGAATATTGAGCATTGAATATTGAGCATTGAATATTCAATGAGGGATATTGAATACTGAATATTGAATATTGAGCATTAAATATTGGACACTGAATATTGAATGTTGACTATTGAATATTGAGTATTGAATATTGACTATTGAATATTGAATACTGAATATTGAGTATTGACTATTGAATACTGAATATTGAATATTGAATATTGAAGAGCCACTGTGCGCCGGGGCACGCGAGAGTCAATTTATGAAAACATTTACTAGCACATGCTCGGGCGTCATTTCTTTCCGCGTTTATCGATAGGAGCATAACCGTGCCGATTCAGCCAGAAACACCGGTATCACGAGGAATATAAAATATTAAGAGCAGTTACCGGATAATTCCGAAGGTATAAACGATTGGAGTTACGCACCTGCCTAGATGTATCGTGAATATAAATCGAAGTTGCCGGAGTGTTATTCCGCCGGAATAACCAAGTGCGTGGCTGTTAAAGCGAGAAGTCGCCGGGTTCGATTACCGTCAAACTCCGCTACTTTTCAACGCGGCGCTATTTTTATTTTACAATTTTACTGCGGTTTGCAGCGCGCGCGCCGTCCGACCGACCGACCGATCGCACCAGGCGCGCGTTCGTTTACAGTCGCCGGCCGTCAAACTGCAGAACTTTATTCCGCGCGCGTCGAAATTCGTCGACGATACTCGACGATACTAAATTACGTTGACAATAATTCCGCGCAATGGTTGAATAAGCCACGCCTGCTTTAACCCTTTGCACTCGAAGCCATTTTAAGCTTAGATCCAAAATTGCTATTTTGACCAGCTGTAGTATAGTATGTACTTAGTATAATTTTTACATGTGAAAAATATAGTATGTATAGTATGTATATAGTATGTACTTAGTATAATTTTTGCATGTGAAATTGAGTCTTGTGACTCACAAAACTGTTACGATTTTAACAGAAGGGTCTTTAATAATGTCATCATTATTTTTTTAATTATATAACAATCTTCATTGACGCTTCAGAGGCGCCAGTCGAGTGCAAAAGGGTTAACATTGCTGATTTGGCTGGTCGAGTTTTGATCATTTGATTTATATTGGATAGACTGGGTTATAAATGTTCTTGGTGTAGTAGTGTGGGTATGTAGAATATTTCGAGATTAAATATTAAATGAAACAAATTACATTGTAACAGAATATAGTATTCATTAAATTAAGTAGAATATAATATTGGTTAAATTAAATAGAATAGAATATTCGTTGCATGAAGTAAAATAAAATATTCATTAAATCGTTATCAAATAAAATTATTATGAAATAAATTATAATCTCCGTTAAAATGGAATAAAATAAAATATTCTCTAAAGTTAAATAAAATGAAATTATCATAAAATAAATTACAATCGTCATTAAAACAGAATAAAATAAAATATTCACTTAATACTTGTATAATATTCGAAATCAGCGCCTAAGTTCCTCGCGACGACATCAATTCGAGTTCGAGGTAACTGCCGTCAAGGGGTGAATCCTCCCCAAAGCACGCTCCTGCCGTGATCCAGCCCCGTAATTGACTAAATTACCGCGTGGACCGTGCCGGGACCGCGCGGCTCGAGCCCGGCCCGCGTCGCAGCGATATTTGCGTGTCGCGTTAATTGCCGGCCCCGGTCGCGCCGCTCGAAAAAACGAACAGCTCGCGCGCGCGCACGTCCGAAGAAGAGGAGGACTCGCGCGTGGCCGGCCGAATGCACCCGTGGCAACCAAGCAAAAAAAAAAAAAGGAAGAAGAAAATACAGGCACGAGGAATCGCCGGGGTTACCCCCCGCTGGAACAACAAGAATGGAATAACAACCGGCGGTGCGGCCCGGAGAACAAAAAGGTGCGGAAAGAAGGGGGGGGGAGGTGGAGGGAGAGGCCGGTGAATCGCATCGGCGAACTGTTGCCCAGAAAAAAAAGTACAGAAAGTGCGGGAGGCAGAGAGAATGAGACAGAGGGAGAGAGAGAGAAAAAGAGAGAGAGAGAGAGACAGAGAGAAAAAGAGATACATATATATATACAGATACAGATATAGGGAGTGAGAAAGAAAGAGAAAAAGGGATAGAGAAAAAGAAATAAAGAGTGAGAGAAACAGGGGTGGAAAGCGGGAGGTACACAAAAAGAGAGAAAGTTGCGAGCGGATAGTTCGCATGCCGGCGGTTAGGTTCGGTACTGATTCACCCCCGAGGCGGCCGCTCCGACTCTCGTTTCTTTTCCCTCTTGTTCCGCTTTTTTCTGTTTCGCGGGGGGGGGGGGGGGGGGGCGAATTTAACACCCTCTTAGGTTTCTTACCGGTGTATCCCCGTCCCCGCATCGATCCCCGCGGTTCTTCATTTCTTCGGCCGCGGAAGCCGTCGTCGTCGCGGGGATAAAAGTTTCCGAGCGGAAAAGTTTTCGGCCACGCGTGCGGCACCGCGTCACCGCGGCCGCGCCGCGCGCGCTTTTCCCGGCTCGTTTCGACGATTCCGAGCGGTTTCATCGCCACGACAAGATTGTTTCGTATATTACTTTTTCTGCGTCCCCTCTCCCTACCGTCCTCCACTTTTTCTGTCTCTGTCTATTTTACTCACTTTCTCCCTCTCTCTCTCTCTCTCTTTCTCCCTCTCTCTCTCTCTGTCGCTCTTTCTGTCTCTTTTTCTAAAGTTTTAGTTCTTTTTCTAGTTGGACTAAACCCTATAATGTCAATGTTATAAAGCCATAAATATAAATCCATCTTCATGAAATAATATAATACATAATATAATAATAGAATAGAAATTGCACGAAAGTCTATAAAATCCAATATTAGCAACGTTATGAAACAATATACCTAAGTCTTATCCAGAATTCGGCAGTTCCAATATTAGCCCTTTGCACTCGAGTGGCGACTTTGAGGAACCATTAGAATTGTTGTACCACGTTCCAAAATTATTTTTATAGATATTGCCAAAGCTTGAATTTAAAGAATTGTTAAAAGTATAACTGTTATATGAGTCACGAGACTCAATTCCATATGCATAGAATGAACTGTATTGCACACGATAGAAATACTATAATTCAATGATATTATTTTAGATTTGCAGTTGAAATGGCTTCGAGTGCAAATGGTTAAATACGATACATAAACATATAACTTAGAATATATAAAACAACCCACCCAATAAAAAATAATTCTTCTTACTATTTTTTACTCTCTTTTTCTCTCTTTTTCACTCTCTCTCTCTTTCTTTCTCGCTCTCTCTGTTTCATCGTCGCTCTTCTCCGGGCTCCTTCAACAACCGCCGCTAACGCATTCATCTTTCCCGCGGAATATTACGTTCCGCGGATTAATACTCGCCGGACGAACATTTTTATTACATTCCACCCTCGCCCGTTGTCGCAGCGAGCGTGTTCCGTCTGTTTTGATTCGGAATCAGCGCCGCTTTTTCGAGGTTGGGTGCAACGAAGTGTTTCGAAGGGCGAAACGTTTCTGTTTATCCTGGCTGCTGATTTTTTTACGAGATTTCTTGGGAGAGAAGAGGGGGGTGGGATGGTCGCGTCGCATAGCCGCGATCTACGATAAGCGACGACGGAACGCACTTAGAGCGTGTACTCGCTTTACGTTGAACTTACGCTAAACGCGCGCTGAAAACACACTAAACACGTCCCGGCGCGAGCTACAGGTTCCGTCGTGCGAAACCACCCCCTTGGGGTGTTGCTGGCGTATTTGTCATTTAAAGTGCTGCAACTTTGGGGGAAAAAATCGTGGTGGCTTCTATTGGCACGGAAATTGTAGGAGGAAGTCTCAATATTAAGATATTGTTAACGGCATATTGATAAAAAATTTGTCAAAGTTTATAGAGGGCGTTAAAGTTCGTATTCTTTGGGTATAGTGAATATACAGTCTGTGATTTACGATACTAGTCATGGGGATAGGTTATATTAAAAATTAGTATATGGGGTTGGAAAATAGAGATTTCAAGTCTTTATTTAAGGTAGTAATCCTAATTTTATTAACAAAATATAGGACATTAAGAATAGAGTAAATATATGAGGCACAGGGTCCATCGTGGAAAATTACCTCCTGGTGTGCCACTGGTACATTGATCATTTAAAGTTCTGTAACTTTGGGAGAAAAAATCGTAGCGACTTAATTCGGCGCTCAAATTAAAGGGGAAGGTTCAAATTTGAAGACATTCTAAATAGCTTGCTGGGAAAAAATTTGTCCACGTACGTAGAGGGCGATAAACTTTGCAATTTTTCGGTATCGCGGCCATGCTGTTAGATTTAGGATACTAGTTATGGGGATGCGCGATATTAAAAATTAGAATATAATGTTATAAAGTATAGATTTCCAGCTTCTATTTAAAATAAAAGTCATAATTTTATCATATTTTTTGACAAAGTTTCGGTTCTTCAAAGATTGACCATTTTTCGACGAGAACTTAGCGATGCTTCAATTTTACTGTTCATTACATGAGTATTTATTGATTAATTTTGGAATTCTATTATTTTCTTTATTTATTAATAATAAAAATAAGCACTTCTTAGTGGATGAATATACTTTACTATACTAATAACAAAATCGCTATTAACCAGTTAGCTGTCAAGTATACCTATGGTGGAGAAGTGACAGTATTTCGTATTACGATGAGTATATTCACCGTGTGATAAATAAACATTAATAATAAAATTGTTAATTTCCTAAAATAAAATTACTAAACATTAATAATAAAATTGTTAATTTCCTAAAATAAAATTACTCTCGTTATTATAAATTATATATTTTGATACTCACGGAACATACAGGGAGTATATCAAAATTATAGTAACTCCGAGAAATCAGACGTTCCTGAGGTAATTTAAGTTAACTTCTTCCTCTACAAACATTCAGTCCTCAGCTTCATTAACGAGTCGTCAACGAAAACCCGTGACCAATAAAAGGCAAACGCGCTCTGAAAATGAGACACCATAGCTAAAACTAGTTGCTCGATACTTCTTCGAGAGAAACACCAATGTACCCACCTTCCCTCGTTTAAACAGCTAGGGACGAAAGTTGCACCGGCAACGGCCGACTGCGTTTAGGAAAATGCTCTTGTTTAGAGACACTTGGACGGCGGTGTGTTGATTGTAACCGTGCCGGGCGAACGTTAGCGCGCGCAGGACGATGGGACGTGGATGCGTCACGGGGGCAAGGGTTCCGCAGTCGTTCGTTTAGGCGTTGTGCTCGGTCGTGCACGCGGGGGAATTTCGCAGTCGCCGCGAGAGATTCCACCGGGGGTTCACGGCCCTCGTTACGGCCCCCTTTACGGGCCGTACGTGCTCTCGACGCGGCCCTGGCTCGTGCAGGAACCAATACGGCCGCGCATAAACGCATACCGCCCCGGCTGTTTACTATTTCAGATACACGGTATAAAAGGGGTCGTAGGTGATGTCGCTACGTACGCCGCGGCAAGGTGAGTCAGTCCTCTTCGCCGGGGACCCCGGGTAATATATTTTTTATTGTTAATCTACGGTGATTTATGTCGGACGCGTCTCCATAACGCGACTTTACTGCATCTCTTCTTCGTTTTTCGTACGCTCCGCTGACCTGGACTATAGAGAAGACCAGCGGTTACGTGCGCTCTCTCTCTCTCTCGCTCGCTCGGCCACCCTGTAGCCAGCCTATAAACATCTCGCCGGATTAAGGGCCGACCTGAAGGGATTTTGCCCGTTCGAGCCCTTTACAGCCTTTTCTCACGATTATTTGCGACCACGTTGAAAATGGTTTTCCCCTGCCGCCTCTCTCCCTCTCTATCTTTTTCTCTTCTATCTCTCTTTTTTTCTTCTGTGTCTCGCTGCCTCTCTTTCTCTCTTTTCCTCCGTCGCTATTTTCTCTCTTTGTCTCCCTTTTTCCTTCTTTCCCTATGTCGTCAATTTCTCTCTCTTTTTCTCGCCTTCTCTCTGATTACATCTGCCCCTCTTTTCTCAAATTTTGTTCTCTCTCTCTCTCTCTCTCTCTCTTTTCAAATATTTCTCTCTCTCCCTTTTTAAATCTCTCTCTCTCTCTCTCTCTCTCTCCCTCCCTCCTATTTTCTTAAAATATATCTATTTCTTTCGCACCTTTTCTTCAAATATTTCTCTCTTCTTTCAATTATTTTTCTCATCTCTCTCTCATTCTTTCTGTCTCTCCCTCACTCTCTCTCTCCCTCACTCTCTCTCTCCTTCTGTCTCTTCCGCCAGCATTATTCGCGACCGCACGCTCTCGCGATATTTCATCGCGCCCGCTCGACTGGATCTTCTAACCGAACCGTTCCAGCTTGCTGAAACTCGTTTAATTTTATTTAATCGCGTATTTATTGCAAGCCGGAGCAGCAGCTTTTGCGGAAAACTTAACATTCGGTACAGCGCCCGGCATACCTTCTCGGTGGTATAAAATATATAACGCGTGCGACACAAAAGAAATTTATGGTTTGCTCACGTTTTGCGCAACAAGTACTTTTTGCTCGCGAGAGGAGAGGAAGATCTAGTTGGAGAGGATTAACCCATTGCACTATAATAACGAGTCAGACTTGTGATAAAGATTCCACGCAAGATCTATTAAATATATTCAACATTTATTAACACACTTCTCGGTGATAGTTTATTAAGACAAACCTCTTTTATACGATATGGAAAAGATGTCATTTTGTCACTCTGCCATTTTTATTATATCGATCACTTAATTTTATACAGTAAGATTTAAAACAGTTATTATTTTTCTAAAGAATATGAATTATAAAGAATAAATTATATGAAAAGAAATAAATTCTATTACAAAATTCTATTGTAAAAGAAGAAATAAATTCTATTATAAGAGAAGGAAATAAATTGAATCTATTTACTACTAAAAACATAACGTTGACAAAAAAGTGTCGTCTCTACTGGCATTTTGTTTATCCAGTTGCAACGCTATCGCCGCCTATGTTCCTGAATCTGCTGGATTCTAGCCGTTCGGTCGGTCGGCCGCCCTTCATTTTCCGGAGATCAGACTTGTCTCGCCTGGTGCTGCTGCTGCCGCGCGAAGCCCGTATACTTCCTTCAGCACCGCGGTCAGTCCTCGAGGAAAATCCGGGAAATCCAATCGACGACGCCCGGGAGCCGGTTTTATGCGTCGCCGGGACCGGGGAGGAGATCGGCTCGTTTCACTGACGGGAAAACACGTCGGAAAGGAGAACAAGAGAAGAAAGGAGAAAAAGAGAGAGAAGGACTAACGAGAGAAGAGTAGAGAAGGTAGAAGGTACGAAGTGAGAAGAGAAGAATAGAAAAGGTAGAAAGTAGGATGAGGGAAGGGAGAACAGAGCAAGAGACGAATAGAGAAGGCAGAAGAGAGGACGAGAGAAGAGAAAAATAGAGAAGACAGAAGGGAGAACGAGAGAAGGGAAGGCTAAGGAAGAGAATAACAGAGAAGGCAGAGGGGAAGACGAGAGAAGGGAATAAATGAAATGACAGAGGCTAGGGTAAGAAAAGAGAAAACAGAAGCGAGGAAAATAGCAGAGAAGAAAAGAAAAGAGAATGAAAGAGAAGACCAGAGAAGAAAAGAGAAACCAAAAGCGAAGACAATAGCAAATAAAGAAAGAAAGGCGAAGGAAAAACGGAAGAAAAAGAAGACAGGAGAAGACAAAAGAAAATAACAAAAAAACAAAATTCAACACAATAGCACAGAAGAAAACAAAATAGAAGCAAAGAAACCGGAACAGAATAAAAACAAAAAAAATACAGAACAAAATAGAAAAAACGAAAAGAGCACAGTAAAAAACAGGAAAAAAGAAGACAGAAAACTACAGAAGGGTAAAGAAGAGAAGAGGGCTCGAAACGTTAGGCAGGTTTACGAGGACGCGGCGGTCATGAGCGTAACTCTGGACCGTTTTGTCCGCTTCTTGCCCGCGAGCCCGTCTGCAGCGCGACGACTTTAATCCACTAACAGCAACGGCGCAGTTCGTTTGCGTTTTCTTGATTTAAGGCGAGCCACCCGGACGCACGGATTCGCGAGCACGCGCGTGCTCGACGTAGCTTTGCGAGCTGATTGAACGCACGGTTTGGTATGGTGGATGAGAAGAAGAAGGAAGGGGAAGGTGGAGGATGAGGATGAGGGAGGATGGAGGAAAAGGGGACGATGCGGCACCGGTCGAAAGTCGGCGAAGGCGCGAGGCAAGGAAACGGGGCAAAGGAAAGAACTAGTTAAACCGATGTTGCTGGACAAGATTTAGAGGTCGATAAGGTTATGTTTCTTTCGGGGATGCTTCGCGGGGTTTGGATTCGAGCTAGCACTGTCTATTCTGCTTGGACCGCCAGTAATGGTGGTAGGAAGGGGAGATTTGGGGCCAGTCGTCGTGGAAGGCATGGTAGGGTTCTAGGACTTGCAGAAATGATCCCTACGATTATTTTTTAATTTATCGTACTTTGTTAAAAAGTAAACACTTTCAGCTTTAATTTAAGCTGCCTCACATTGAAAAAGATTCACTTGGACACAATTTAAAATTTTATCGAAATATCCCTGTAATTTTGGGGTCACTCGTCGCGAGTGAAAGAGTTGGGTTCCAGGGCCTGCAGAAATGTTCCCTATGATCCTTTTTTAATTTATAGTACATTGTTATAAAGTAGACACTTTTAGCTTTAATTTAGGCTACCTCACACTGAAAAATATTCACGTATACGTAACTGAAAATTTTATCGAAATATCAATTTATTTCTGGGGCTACTCATCCAGGGTGGAATTGTCCTTTTCTTTCTTCTTTATTTCTTACAAATTCTTTCTCAATTTATTATATATTTTCATTTAATTTCTTATGCCATTCGAACAGAAAACTTCAGAAAAACATACCTGTCCCAAAAAGTTGCTCTAAAACAACTTCATTCTCCGTGATCACTAATAAACTTTAATGTCCCACGAGACATCCGAGTGATACGCTAGAATTACGACGTCCCCTCTCGAGGGACAGCGCGGTACAAAGGGTTAATATCCACATAACTTCCTACCAGCATGCCGGCCCACGGTCAACGGGGCATTCCGACGCTCGCGATCGCCGATCCCGCCGAGAGAGAGTCGCGGTAACAGGTTCCTTTCGACGGGGTTAAGTGACTACTTTCGGCAACCGTGACTTACCCGAACTCCGACGGAATTTATTATGCGAGCGTTCCGCCGCAATCTTGGCCCATGAATCGGGAATCCCGGAGAGCCACGGGGCGGCCGCCGAACCGCTGCTCGATCGCTGCCGCCATTAGTTCTCCGGCCGCTCTTTTTCCGCTTCACCTTCGGCTCGGGTTTTTCAGTTTGATTTTACGGTTTATTGACTCGACGGGTTCGCCGCCGTTCGAAATTAGTGGACTACGCGATTTTCAGTCGAATTTCGACGAAACCATTTCCTCGCATTTCTTCCCGGTGGAAATAAGACGCCATTTTGTTCCAGACGCGTTTACGCACGCCAATTGTATTTAACCTCACAGGCGCGATGCGCCGCTGTAGTGGCTTTCGCGAATGTTTCGTGCTTTACTCGATTGTATTATTAGTTATTAAAGTAAATGATTAATGTCAAAGTGTATATATACAATACATTAAGAAATGAATATATATATAATAGCTAAACAAAAATATATATATTTAAAAAAAAATGGCAATTTAGTTATGTTTGGGTTTAGTTAACCTAAAACGTTAAAAATAATTTTCCTTTTATTTCATATTTATTTATAAAAGTAATAAGAATACTTCTGGTTTATCGATTTTAATTAATTTGGAACACATTGTATGCAATTGTTAATTAACAATTAACCTGTTAGCTGCGTACGACGTGTATATATTGACATAATAAGGAAATGGCAATTGTAAATCTTATAATAGAAATACTTTTTCTACGATTTATGTGAAAATGCTTATGGTAACATATTTATAAATTTTGCACGTTTTGGGATAATTTTAGAACAATTATTAAAAGAATACTATACTTTGTATGATCAATAAAACGCGTAACAAAATTTATCTTTAAAATTATATTATGCAGCTGAGTGCTTAAGCCATTTTTATTCTTTTATTTCTTATTATTCCTTTATATATTTATCTATTTATTTCATTTATCAGAACACTTATTATTAGCAGAATACTTAATATTATCAGAATACTTAGCTTATTTACCAAAAATTGCGTCGCCTAGTTATCCCAAGTGACTTAACTCCACTTTTAACGTAACTAAAAGACTCGACTAGTGGAAGAAGTCGCGAGTACAATATTCATAAGGGTAATTTCGTAGGACGGCGGCTATCGTTCGCAGAAATAGAGTCTTTGGGCATAAACCGGCACAGTTTACTTACACCGCGTAATCCGAGGCCGACTATAACCTCTCTCGCAACACGCCCTCTACTTTCCAATTTCCCGTACGACCCGTTCGTCTAAGCAGCATTTAACTACCCCTTACTCTTTTTTTGCTAGAGTCTTACCGATAATTATCGCGTGGAATATTTTCTCTGGGCAGCGTCAAAACGGCGTAGGCTGTGTTCGAGCGCGATTAGGTGGGCAGTAAAAGGTTAACAGCGACCGTAGGGGTTGTTCCTTCGCATGCTCGAAAAACCGAGCCGCGAAACGCGACCGCGGAATGAAGTTACCGCGCCGCACTGTGGTAGAGAAGCCCGAAATCATGGTCGAAATATAGAACCGTGACGGATTTTATTTATTTTCAAAATAATTTTTAACATTGACTAATAAAGTGGTTTTTCTAATATCTCAAAACAATTTAAGTAATTTGGCACGATGTTAAAAAATTATTCTGTTTTGAATACTCTCGCGAGAGAATATACCATACGTTGCCTCACAGAAAGGGCTATAAATAAAGAGTATGCAAACTTATGCAGCCGATTTTTTCAGTACTGCTAGATGAAACTATAAACTATGGATCCTGTAAGTTTAATCGTAGGCCATCATAGGCGGCGAAAGTATTAACTATAACAGTAAAGTAAATGAATTCCATTTACTCTTATAATTTGATTCTACGATTTATCGTTTTACTAATGTAATAGTTGACAATTCTTGATATGTTAGTGCTAGAAAATGTTGTGCTTACCACCAGGAACAATATCCAATTTACACAATTCAAAAAAAGAACTTCTGCCAAAAGTTACAAGCTTCACAATATGCACTTCGTCGTGTCGCTCACGCTCACGAGTAATGCCCAAGAAACTCGAAGTTCGAGGTGAAATTGCCATTCAGGTATAAAAGTATGGGTCATTTGGATTTTCCCATCATACGGTGTCATTATTAAAGTACCCAATCCGTAAGTCAAAAACTCCCCCCCGACAACTTCGATTTTCAGGGTTTTGACCATGATTTCGGGCTTTTCTACCACTGTGCGCCGGTAAAAATCCTCGCGGCGATTAGCGAAAGGGTTGGCAATTCGCGGCCGCTGATTGGCCGCGCGGAACCGCTCGACGGTTTCGAACAGAAGCGGACGCTGTCCTGCGTAGCACGATGTTCTTCAAGGCCGTGTGTTTTCGTGATTAAACGGGCCAATTAGTTTAATGCGCCCGCCGCGAAATGACGCGCGCGAATCGCCAGCCCGTAAGGCTCCCGCAAAATTTCGACCGGGTTCGTACAATTGATCCGGATACCGGTAGAACCACAGCCGATGAAAAATTTTAATGGTACATTACCGGTGCCCGGCCCTTTGTATCCATGCAATATTCGCTGAAAGCAATTTTCGCCAAATGGCTTCAGTTGCGTATGCAACCGATGCCCGCGCTGCCGGCGACCGCAGCCCTTCATTAATTAGTAATCGGAGAGCGTTTTGGGAAGACCGACCCCGCCGCGGCTCTGTTCAGTGGTCTCTTACCTGTTATTCGACGATCTGTGAATGTTCTTCAAACGTTTCTGCTTCGCGTGCTATTTTTTTCATTTTTTCAAAAATGTAGAATAA
Source organism: Augochlora pura (assembly GCF_028453695.1). Classification (NCBI taxonomy): domain Eukaryota; kingdom Metazoa; phylum Arthropoda; class Insecta; order Hymenoptera; family Halictidae; genus Augochlora; species Augochlora pura. Next base: position 8,078,689 of record NC_135778.1, read on the forward strand.
ATATGTCAGCGTGAGATATAGGACTTCATTGTGGGAAACCACCCCCTGGTGTGTTTGTTACTTGAAGTGCTGTAACTTTGGGAGAAAAAATCGTGGCGACTTCAACTTGACCCGGAAATTGAAGAGAAAAGTTCCAATATTAAGATGTATTAAACGAAATGTTTATAGATGATTTGTTAAGGTGTATAGAGAGCGTTAAAGTTCATACTCTGTTGGCATCGCGGACATTCAACGACAATTAATTTCTACAACCATGACACGTATAATCACAAACCTCTGCATTAAATTCTGAAACTGATGCATCACAAAAATTCCTGTATTAAATTCCATAATAATTTTTACATTGACAATCTTAATTTACAAAAATTATAGCAACTGTTACAATGAGTCGTAAGACTCAATTTCATACACAAAAATCGTATAAAAATCCTATAAAATAAAAACACTATAAATCAAACCATCCAAATTAAATCCACAATTAAATTGCCTTCCATCGTAAACAGTTAACTTAACACAAAGGATTAACTGAACCACTCTCTGCACTACCTAAAAACCACCTACCACTAACAGCACACAAATCAACTCCTAAAAAACGATCCTACAGCATCAAACTCGCATAAACGATCAACAAATCGCCCACGACAACTGCCACACCATATCTCGGCCAACAGAGACGAAAAAACCATCGCTAATTAGCGGATCGAATTAGCGCAGCAAACGCGTGGATTCGTTCGCGATGGAGTTGCGAGGGGGTGCCGTTCGTCCTTCGACTCGTCGACGGAATTAATAAGCGTGACGGATGGTCCCCGGCAGAGAGCGGCATTCCGTAGAAGATTCCGGCCGTGGTTCACGATTCGCGGATCTTCGGATCTATTTACGGGGTGTAGCCGGTAATTCCGCGTATCGCGGAAAACGGAGCGGATCAACCGGCGAAACGGGCCGGGACGGCGAAAGAGAAGCTAGCGGTGGACGAGGAGGAGGGAGAGGAGAGAGCGGCAGAACCGGCCTCGCGTTCGAGGGGTTGGGAGTGGGTGGGGGGCGAGACTTGTCGCAAAAGTTTACGAGCCGAGCGAATCCTTAGAGTAATATAGAAGCAGTTTCGGCTTTGAAACCCCATAGCTGTAATTTTCCGTGGCTTACTGCCACTTTGATGTAACTAAAGCACCGGCGACCGCCCACAGTGAGATTAAGGTTCTGCATTCAGGGTTAGATCCGGCGTAGAGCGAGCGCGAGCGCGCGCCTAAACGCGGCCAAAGCTGCCGGAATCCAGAATTTTGTACACAGCCGCGTAATCGTTCTCAGACGATATAAATTCTTGGCACGCAACGTAATATATGCCGGTAACCCTGCCACCCCCTCTCGGCATCCTCCTCCACCTCATCCTCATCCTCATCCTCTTTCGGCCTCGCAACCCCTCGCCGCAGCGCGCCATCGCGCCGGATAGCTGCGATAATAAAGGGTAATTGAATAATAAAAGTGCCGCGGCCGCCGGCCCCGGACCCGAGCAACAAATAAACGAGCCTGTCGCGGCTTTTTTTTCAGCGGACAGCGTGCCAGTCGTTAGCGTTAATTGAACAATCGAGGACCAAGCGCGCCGTTGTACTACTACCGGTCCTCGACTACGCTGTAAACCGGATCCGAGGATTCCGGACTTGATCGCTGTAATCGCAAACAGTGTTGCACTCTGCGTTATACTGAGTTTTGAGCATTGTGGAGTTCTGGATGGGGGTGCAGAAAGGAGACGCGTAAAGGTGCGGTGTATAATTTCGTGTAAATTTCTATGGAGTTGCTCTTATATAAGAATAAATAGTTGGTATTAAATTTGGCTTGAGAGAGAATAGAACTCGATTTTGCTAGCGTTTGGTAGCAAAATCCTAGTTTTGAGTTTCATGGAGTTCTGGATTTGGGGTGCAAAAAGGTGAGACGAAAGGGTGCGGTGAATGGTTTTGTGTAAAATGTCTATGGAGTTGCTGTCTATGGAGTCGCAAGATAAACAGTTGGTATTGAATTTGGCTTGAAAGAGAATAGAATTCAATTTTGCTAACGTTTGATAGCATAACACTAGTTTTGAACATTATGGAGTTCTAGATGGGGGGGGGGGGGGGGAGGTGAGCCAAAAGGGTTCAGTGAATGATTTCGTATAATGTATATCTGTTTTCTCGATAGTGTACATACACACACACACAGAAAATTCAGCTGCGCCTAAGAGGTTATATACACATGTATGAATATATACAGGGTGTCTCAAAATTATGTGCACTCCGGGAAATGGGAGGTAGCTGAGGCCATTTCAAGTAACCTTTTCCTTTGCCGAAATGCAATCCGCGGCTTTGTTAACGAGTTATTAACAATTAAAGTTGGCTGCGCAGCGACGAGTTTTCGTGCTGTTGCGCACGCAAGCACGGACGACTCAAGCCCGTCTCCTCGGTGACAGGAACCACGGCCACGTATCGCCTCTCAGCCGCGTTCGATCAACAAATAAGAATTTCAAGAATTTCACAAATATTATTAATGAAAAACTTACCAATTCAGATGTAAATGTTGTAATCCAGAAGATGTAATCCACGTATGTAATCCACTTATGAAGAACGTATATAGTATAATATATTTTGTCACTTTAATATCACTGGTCTAAACTGCTTATTTACAAACCACTAATAGTATTATATATTATCTTACTAATATTATTGCTCTATATTAAAGTAATAGTAACCTAATATTACTATTATATTATAAACTGTTTACCTATAAACTACTAATATTATTTTGTTTTATTAATATAATTACAGTCTCTATAATGTATAATATTACTATATATGTATATTAAAGTAATAATAATTTAATATTACTATTTTATAGATGTAACGTTACTATACATTTGCTAAATTAATAATATGCTTAAATAAATGTAACATTGCCATACATATGCTAAAACAATAATACGCTAAAATAATGATATCAGTGAGATAATATAACATCACTACTCCATAAGTAAACAGTTTAAACTAATGATAAAAATTAAATAATACATGTGTACATAAACATAATACATATATTATACAATAGAACATATGTATTATACCTTATACCTTTATAATATATAATACTAAACCAAGGACACCATTTGCCCCTACCCATTCCACTAAACATACCATTCAAAAAGCAAAGCCCTTGCTCCCATTTATTCGCTCCCGATAAATCTGCCATAGTCCTGCTTATGGTCGCCGTAGCGAGATAACTCATGCCCGAGATATACGCGCCTCGATTATATCGAATCGCCGTCACCACGCGCGGGAAATATTACGCGACGGCGAAGGAATCTGCAACAAGGGTAGACGAGGGAAATCAAAAACAGGGTCAAAACAGGGTGAAGGAGAAAAAGGGGGCATGAAGGTGATGTGGAGGAGAAGGGGGGATCGAGATGAGAAGGAGGATGGAGGTTGGGAGGAGAACTCCAAGGATCCAGGAGGGGAGCGCCGTCTAAATTACGAGCGGACAACGCGGAGGAATACTGTTCTCGCGTGTGTAACGGCCGAGGACGGTGCCCGAGGGTGCCCAGCGGTGCTCGCGGTGCCTAGGGGTAGTCGAACCGTTGGCGGGGGTGTCCAGGGGTAGCCAAAGCGTGGGCGGCGGTGTCCAGGAGCAGCCAAGGCGCGGGCGGGGAGGGATTCCGAACGAATTTCTCCGATAATTGAAAACACAGCTGGGAACGAGGACGATTCGACGATCGGCGGGACATAGAGAGGGGGAGGGGGGCGGGTGACGCCGCTGAGGGTATGGACAGAGACCGTAGGAGAGCGGCGGACCCGAAAGTTCACGGGTCATCGGAAGCGATCCGTTGTGTAACAGGGCGAAAGTTCAAAGTTCACTGTGCCGAGGAAGTTGTCGGACACGGCGCGCAGCAGGATGTGCCTCGAATTTTCGAGTATCGCCGGGACTGCGATACTTTCGCGAATGCGCCTCCCCCCGGAATCTGGATCGTGTTTTACGATCCATATCGATGCTCCTGCGGAGGGGCGGTTGGAGCGATCGTGATCAGGGAAAGGGCCCTGTGTAAGGGCGGTCCGCAGGAGCGCACGTTCGTCCAGGGGATTGAATAATAAAATTCTGGAATATTTAGCCCCGTTACATTATCTCGCTTTTATCTTCGGATCGAGGAGGATCCCCTCGTCTTTTTTAGCTGGCCAGGGATTTCAATAAATTCCGGCGTCTCCGCCGATACTCCGGACACGGCCCCCATTAAATTTTAACCCTTCATATATACGTCCTCGAAGAATGAGATACTTTTGTTAATCAACGAACAGTTGGATGTAATATTTAAAAAAATAAATTATGATTATAAACTTTTACATTTTAGAAAGTAAAGTGATATTACTAAATACAATAAATATCATTGCAGTATTCCGTACTACCAATAAAAAAAACCGCATTAACCGTTCTCCCACACCGTGCCTCGACACGCGCGACACAATTATCAATCCTCCGTGTGCCATCATCCCAGCAACGAGCATAACTTCCCCAGAAGCACGTTAGCAAATAAAGAACGAATTACCGTGGCAATAATACCGCGCGACGACGCGGCATAACGATGCGCGTCCCGCGGCGCGACGCGACGCGAGCGACGCGGAAAAAGGAGAGAACGATCGCGAGAGAGGGAGCGCACAGGTTATCGTTACACGTGTGCCGGCAATCGCCTGTGCGCGGGGAAATACGATTAACCCCTTACCGTACTTTGACGAGTCCGACACGTGATGGAAATTAGTAGTAATAAATTACTAAGTATCGATGTTATTTTGTTCTTTGAAGTTGGAACAATATTCTAATCCCTAGTTATTAATATTTTAGCATTCAAGTATATTCAGTCATGGAATAAACATTAATGTTCTGCCACTTTTAAGAAATCATACCAATTGAGAAATTCCTAATCGCAGTAACTGTGAAGAAAATGGTACGTCAAGTGGTTAAGCCGTCCTGAATTGCTATTATTCGGATCGCGACATAACCTGATATTACCTGACAAACATCGGGCCCCGCCGATTCAGCGTAAATATCGTTAACGTTCTACTTTGCTATCCGCGGTTGTCTCAAGGTTCGCGCGAGGCGCACGAGCACACACGCCGATCGATGCCTGTTTCCACGATTAGTCGTCCCCGGAACGTAATTCTCTTGCTGTCTAACACCGCTCGGCGGAACGGCACACCGATAATAAGCGTCGCGATAAACGCGTCCGGTGGATCGAAAGAACCACGTGGCCGCGACCGAGAGAGCTTCTTGTAATTTGCGTAATAGCCGAGTCCGCTTCTCCGGTTTGCTCTAAGCGGTCGTCGCGCATCGCGGGGATTAAGCCGTGCGCGCGTGTGCGGAAACGGGTCACGCCGTGGTTTAATATTTCAAAGGAATAACGGCCGGTCTTTTTTATTAGCTGGCATCGTTGGAGTCGCGCTGCGTTACTCTATAACGGCTCTAGAGCGCAAAAAGAATTTTAACGCGTGGGAGCCGGGCGGGTGCGGAGCAACGAGCGGAGACTACGCCGCGGCGTGTTTAGCGTATGCGCGATGTTACGCGTGTGCGCGATATGCTATTCTCTCTTCGGCTGATTTTCTCTTTATGTCTAATACCGGCTGTGACACGTGTTTAGGTTTACAGAGTGCATGCGCTCCCTCTGCTTTCGTCGAGTAGGCACTTTTTCTGATATAAGAACAATGTAAAGCATTGAGTTACAGGTAAAGGTGGGATATGAGGAAAGATATGCGAGGTGTTACTGATATTGTCGGTGAAATAGGTAGTTGAGATTTTATTGTGAATATTTGGAATTTATTGTATGTGCTAATTTATTTTTATTTAGGATCTATTATATGTCCTTCTTCATTATATTTAAGATTTAGTATATGTACTTATTTATTTATATGTAGGATTTATTTTATGTACTTCTTTATTTTTATTTGTACGTTCTTCGATATACTTATTTATTTGCATTTGCTATTTATTACATATGGATATTTATTTTATTATATCAGACATACTTATTTATTTATATTTAGAATTCAGTACTTGTGCCTATTCATTTATATTTATAATTTATTATATATAAAAAATTACAATCTGTCGAAAGCTTAATACTGAATTAAGAAGAAAGCTGATAAGTGCGTTACCGTATAAATACATATAATATTTAAAATAATTTTCAGGCTTCACAAACTAAAATCAATTATTACTCGATTCTACAAGAAACCATATATTATCTTATACATAAAATCATTAAATAAAGAACGTTAAATACTTTTACACAGACTACAACAATTATATGTTTATAAATAAAATCCTTTAAACAGAGCTAAAAAAATACATCTGCTGGACAATTTTCATTACGATGGACTGTATACAAATTAAATATTCTAATTTTACAAATAAATTAAAAGCTACACATTCATAGCAAAATTGAATAATAAAATTCAATAACTAAACTATAAAGTCAATAAACAAATTTCAATATATAATTACGCTATCTTCATCTTCTAACGATTATTTAAACAGAAAATACATCGATATTTCTACCACCCCTTTTATTTCCTACTATAAACAATATTTATTTCGCGCAACAATATTTCTATTTCACAAACTAGAAACAATTCTTTCGAAATATTTTTACTACGGAAAAGGAAGAAAATAGTTCGAATATTCCGCGAGCGTGCGGAACCGCTGGGGACCAAAGGGGGTGAAAGTTCGCTGGCGGGGGTGCGTAGCGATAAGCCTAATCGGAACGACAGTAAATAATCGGTGACGAATGAGACCGGCACGATGATTCGTAACGATTTTCTACGGCAACTGGGAATGATCACGCGCGCTTCCGGTTATTACGATTCCGGGAACGAGAGGCGCATAAGCGGAACGTGCATGTGGCCGCGGCGTTGTATGCAGTTGTGTGTGCATCTCTCTCTCGTAGGGGTTCTGTGCAGGTCGACTTGGCAGGGTATAAAAGGGGTTCGCTGAGTCGCCACCCTGTCTGGGTCATCGCGTGCTTTCTACACCCTCTCCCCCCCCCTCTCTCTACGTTACTCTCTTTCTCTCTCTCTATCTCTCTCTCTCCACATATATTTCTCTCTCTCTCTCTCTCTCTCTCACCCTCTCGCAGTCTCTTTATTTTTCTCTCTGACTCTCTCTCAGTCTCTCTCCCTCTATTTCTCTCTCTCTCTCTCTCTCTCTGCCTCTCTCTCTCTCTATATATATATATTTCTCTCTGTCTCTCTCTGTTTCTCACCGAGAATTTCTTCTCTCTCCTCGTCCCTCGCCCACCCCCCTCTCATTCCTTCTCCGGGCAGGTTGTACGTCGCAACATGGAAATAATACGGCGCATTATTATCGTGTCGGATTAGATACCGTCGATTCAACACCTTGCCAAGAAAACATCTCTATTTCCGCCAGACGGGGATCCACCGCCGTTTTATGGGATATCCTTTCTCCCCGAGACGCCAGCAAATAACTACGTATTTTAGAGATCTATACGGCATCGACGCTTATCTGTTCTACGATTGCGCCGGTCTCTATCTCTCTTGCTTTATACGTCGCTGCTTTTTTAGAGAATTGAAAGTCCGGGGTTTATAGAGGTTTAACCCTTCGCAATCGAGGCCATTTGAAGCATGGATCCAAAATAGCTATTTTGACCAGCTGTAGTATAGTATAATACTTGGTATAGCATTTGACAGAAGGGTCTTTAATAATGTCAACTGGAATCAAATAAAATCAAATTAAGAATCGTTATTACACTAATAATATTATAATTTAATAATCGCACTAAAATGTTACGCCCTCAAAAACGGCGGATTTCCAAGGGAACATAAACTCGAAGAACCGCGACTCGATGGACGCGAACAGTAATTAGGGGCGTGGACAAGCACGCGTACGTAGTTAGCGATACGTCAAGGTGGTTCTGGGTCAGTCGAATCGCACGGTGATTAATAATGCGCCGGGGTTAACGAGGTAACGAGCGAATAGCAAAGGAGGTATCTCAGCCGACGGATCGGATTTCTAAAATGAAAAGGTGCTCCCACGCGTAGACGACGAACGGTCGTCCATAAGAAAATGGCATCTCTGCGTTAAGGCTGTGGTTTGTTCGTCGAACGACAATGTTTCGCGCGGCCACTTCCGGCGAACGGAGCGCAGCCGGAAGATTTAGCGTGCCGATGCTCGCCGTCCCGCGTTATGCCATAGAACGGTTTATTGCGAAAGTTTTCGAACGCGTGATTCCGCGGCGAGTTAGGAAGTCGTTTCAGCGCCGCCACGTGAAGGAGCAACGACGCTATCCGACGACGCTTAACCGAAGAAATTTACTGACTCCGACGGTCATCAATGATTCAGTACATTACCGGTAATTCGATTGCCGCGCGAGTCGCACGAACATTTCGATTGTAGCCGGCTTCTGCTCTGTAGAGCCAGCAGCCGTTCGTCGATTCGTTGACAACTACCCTGCTAGCGGCTGCTGTTCGCGGTCGCGCGGCGCAACGTTTATGCAGTTTAATCACTTGCAGTCGAACGGCGAGTACGACGCACCCGCTAACGATTCTCTTCCATTGCTTTTCAAAATATGTTCCGCGTTGTTAAATTTGTTTGTTTGTGGGATTAGCTGAATTGGTGGTTTTGGAAACGGTCTGAGTACTTTTGTATGGAAATTGAGCGGTTAGAGAGGAAGTTTTTAAGTCGTTTTGAAGACGTCCGGTGTATGACATCTGGGACGTCATTTTATGGATATAGGCTATAAGTATACAGTATGCGATATACGATGTATCATATACAATATACAGTATACACTACAGTGTATATAACATACAATACATATAATACAATACATACAATATACAATACACAGTATACAATATGTCTTATGAACTATGAATAGACTATAAATATACAATATACGTTATAAGATATACAATATACGATATGAAATATACAATATGGAATATACACATTTTGGCAAGGTTATGTCAACCTTAAGGAGTCACATTTAAAAAAAAAACATAAAAGAATATACATATACTGTGTCAATATATCACACTACACATTTCGATCTAAAATCCTGAAAATTTACTCTTCCTATTTAAATAATAGCAATTATTAATTAAATAAACGATATACACATTAAATAAAATGAACAATATACCCACTACTACAATCGACAACGAAAAGTGCTAAACAGTCTTATCCCACCTACAGAATAAACAATTTCTTATACGAATTTTTCTTACACGAAAACATTTAAAAAGCATAAAAAGATTCTTTCCGCAAACAAATACAATTTCACGGTGAAATTATGCAAGAAAGAGCTGGTCTTTCGCAGACCAAGCGAATTTATTCGCCGCGGCGTCTCTCCCGGGGTAGAGCCACGGGGGGATTAAAATCGCGCCACCTCGTTATCGGCTCGACGATCATTTTTCAATTGTTCCGCAGCGTATTAGAAAGCCAGGACGGGGAAAGGGGGGGGGGGGGGGGGGGGTGGGGGGGGGTGGCCGTAGGAAACGGTGCTCGCCAATTTTTATCGAGCTCGGCACCATTCCCGGATAGTCCCCGATACATCTTTCACCGGGAATGGCCATCGAAGCCGGGAACTTTTCGAATCAATTACAATCATAAGCCTCCCTCTCGGTCGTCCCGGTAATATTCGGGGAAACTTTTTCACGGTAATTTCCATATCCTGTCTGTCCGGGCGGAGCCGCGGGGAGGGAGGGGAGGGGAGAGAGGGCCTCTCTTCGATCGCGTCCGGTACGAACGTTTTCACGAGCCGGCGTATACGTTATAACCCGGCCCCGGAATTATCTGGCCAATTAATCGAGACAACGACGTGGCCAGAAAATTGGCGAACGATACCACCGTCGCCGCTGCGTGGGGGCTGGGATACCAAGGAACCGAAGAATCGTATCGTCGGTTTTCCCACCGGCAGGCTTTCCCTTCCGAACTGTCTCCTTTCCTCTCTTTCTCTATTTCTTTTTCTCAGTCTCTCTCTATTTCTCTTTCAGTCTCTCTCAATTTCTCTTTGATTCTCTCTTAGTCTCTCGCACAGTCTCTCTCTCTCTCTCAGTCTCTCTCTATTGCTCTCTCTCTCTCTGTCTCTCTTTCTCAGTCTCTCTCTCTTTCTCAGTCTCTCTCTCTTTCTCTCTGTGTCTCTCTCTCTATATATATTTCTCTCTCTCTATATATATATATTTCTCTCTCTCTCTCTATATATATATATATTTCTCTCTCTGTATCTGTCTCGCTCTCGCTCCCTCTCTCTCATTATTTCTCCCTCTGTCTCTCTGTCCCTCTCTTTCCAACTCGCTTGCCCCGTTCTTCTTTTCGCGGAGCTCTTTCCCCGCCGCGTTTCTCAAGTTCTTCGACGACTTCGAAGATTCGTATCTGGAGAGGCCGGGCGACGCTGGATACCGATAGAAACTCGCCTAACTTGGACCATTAACAGGCCATAGGGTTGAATCGTTATGGCGAGTTCTCGAAGGAACCACAACGCGTTATCCGCAACGGAAGTCCGTAACCGAGCGTTGGTCTCGCTCTAGCCCCCGGTTCTTTCTCGTCCCTCCCCCTCCCCGCCCCGCCCTCCCAACCGTTACCGGCCAACCGCGAAACATTCTGCGAGTCCCTGTCATCGGGCCGACCCAGTGACATCCGCCGATGCCACACTGTCTCTTGGCACGTGTTCCGCTTAGAGAGGCTCATAAGACGTTCGAGACGTGTTGAAGTCGTTTTGGTTTTATAACACAGGACGTTTCCAAACCGTCCGTAGGACATTCAGGACGTCTTTAAGACGTCCTTGTACTATCCAGGCTAAGATAGTTTAACCATATTTTAATGTTACAACTTTATATGCGCAACAGAAAGAAAGACGTCTCGGAAAATGCAATTCTAGGTTCAGAAAATCAATTTGTAATTAAACTTTGTAATTAAAAAAAAAGATGAATTTGTGCACTGATATTATATACATATATGCGTCGCCAATGATGAACCCTTTGCGATCGTCTGTCAATTATAAACCATCACTGGAAATTATAAAAATAACTCCCATCAAATTTGTTTATATTTAAAACATTGCAGAAGCTATTAATTGTTGCACGAGTCACAAAACTCAATTGCATAATGTATAAAATCTTCCAGATTATATAAAACTGGTTTTGATTATATAAATATTATAGGCCTGAAAAAAAGGTTTCGAATTTCCAGTTAAAACGACTCCAAACGCAAGGGATTGAGCTCGAAGGTAGGCTCCTTGTAACACGCCTCATGCATCGCCGCCTATTGTTCGCAGCTGATTGCAGTCGATCAGAACGAGTCCGTTTAAATTGTCCGAGCACGATCGGATCGGCGTTAGCGTTCTTCCGGCGGTCGAGAAATTAATTTTTCATTCGAGAGAAGATTGATACGCGCGCGCGCGAGCGCGAGCGCCGAGAGTTACGAGCTACCAGTTGCACGGATCAGCTAGTACACTCAATTATCCTTTGTACCGGCTGCCAGCAGATTTGAATTCCTCCCGAGACCATTACTTACGGATATTCCAAGGTTATCTATATATTGTTTCGCTTCGTCCTGTCTCTTTCCTTTCCTTCTTCTTTTTCTTTTTCGTTTGTTTGCTTGTTGGCCGATGAAACGCGCGCACAGGTGTGCCGACACAAAAGCCCGGTATTGTTCCCGAATCGTTTTACCTCTCGTCGTCCGAGCAGCTTCCACTGGAAACGTTCCTTTTCACAGCGTCGTATCTTTTGTTCCTTGGTTAATCAAACGGCACGGAACGCGTGCATGGACGGGGCTTCACGATATCGTATTTAATAGCGTCCGGACGGTTCCGGATAAATCGCGAGATTAATGGCAGCCGCATTCGATTTTTAATATTCCACGTTTCGTCGCGAACTCGCGTGACTATAAGAGAGAGAGAGAGAGAGAGAGAGAGAGAGAGAGAGAGAGAGGGACACGGTCGGTGCTGGACCGTAAAGTTGGCTCGATAATCGACTCGACCGCGACCGAAAGAAAATTGTACGATTCCAGTCGTGTAGGAGGGTAACGCGCGGTATCCTAACCGAGAAAGGCTATAATTCCGCCGTAACGAGAGAAGTGATTGTTGTTTCTCGTATTACTGCGGCTCATCCCGGCCTGCGAAATCATATTCATCGGGAGCGATATACTCTTGAAATTCAAATGAGCCATTCCGCCGCACATTCTGCGCCGTGGCGCCGATTACCCTAAATCAGCCACTTCTTGCCTCGAAAATGGCGCCGGTGCACTTTTCTATCTGCTGGAAGACGCGGCTCGGTTTTCATCGACGACCCCCCTCCCCCCTCGCCCTTATTACAATTTCCGGACTTTTTTTGAGAATGGCGATGGATAGTCTTCTCTCCATATCCCTCTCTCTCTCTTGCACTTATTCTTCCTCTCTCTTTCTCAAAGAGGTTAGGTTAGAGATTTATCGATTAAATGAGGAGCTGCGACGATAGTAAAATGGAGTTTTTAATTATGTTTGAATATAGAGTAAAAGTAGACTGTAAATGTACATTAGAAATAAATATGTAATATTAATAAGTAAATGTATAATATGGGATATATGAGATACTGTATGTAGTTTGCAATGTACAATGTTCAATGTATAGTGTGCAGTGTACAATATACAATGTTCAATGTACAATGTATAAGATACAATGCACAATATTCAGTCTTAAATATAAAATATTCAATATACAATATTCAATATACAATGTACGATACACAATAAGACTACAGAGGTTTTAACTTCCATTGTGATACAAATTTTGTTATTTTATACAATTTACAATAAATATAGATGTTCGCAACTTCTCACGTGATACAGAATTTACCAAATGACCCTGTAATTTACACTGTAAATGTTTAAGAATTACATCTCGAACAATATCGCGTCATGATCGAATTAAATTTGCCTTCTACAAACTCTTTAATACTTACATTATATAATATAATAAGAACGATATGTTTACCAAATTAAATTTCGAAGACATGAAATAAAATAAAACACTATTTAATTAATAAAATTAATAAAAACAGTATTTTCTCAGCAACGAGTCTGGAAGTCACAGCGTTACCTTGACGAGCACGCGGCCTTATAAATAAGCGTTTGGGGGGTGGCTCTGAAAACGGGCCGAGAAGACGGGACCACCGGGCCGACGATTGAAATTTCAGACGCGGATTTGTTTCGGACAGCCGCGCCACGCACAGGCTAATTCCGCGTCGGTTATATGAAAGTCAGCGGCAAACCACGAGCATCCGCATTCCCACAGGCGCGTAACGCATGGCAGAGATGTCACGCGGTCCAGCCCGGTCCGCACGCATCTATATACCTACGCGCTGGAATACATATGTGCAGACGTACATGCACACGTATGTACGAATTCGCGTATCCCTGTCCTCGTACACGCATACACTAAGTATATACATACATACAGTCAGTCCCATAAGTATTCGTACCCTCATTGCTTATAAGAGAATTATTGCAAAATTTTGCACGCATTCCATGATTTCAACAGATTGCTCTTATAAGCAATGAGGGTACGAATGCTTATGGGACCGACTGTATATGCACAGTTAGGTCGGCTATACTCTGTTGCGTGTCGCGCGCGCACGCAGAGAGGCAGGACGCTCCCCTAACGGCGCGACGTCGGAAAAACCGGCGCTTTTCCAGTGCGGCGCCGCGCGCGACCTCCAGGCACCGATGCCTATCGTAATTGCCGGTAATGTCAGCTTCGAAACGCCCGCAGATAAGGGATCGAACGGCCGCGCCATTTCACGCCGGTTTATATTGCCGGATAATTTGCCGGGACAACGCGAGCTCCGACTCGGCGATCCGCGCGCCGATTGGCGATCTTTAACCGCCTGTAATTGAACCAGAACAGTCGCGTTATCCAAGCGTATATACTGTATACTCCAATGGCAGGCACCCTAACATCGATTCAATAGGCAAGGACACTTAGGGGATGACGCGGAAATTGCTTTCGATCATTTTAACCCCTTACCGTACTTTGACGAGTCCGACTCGTGATGGAAATTAGTATTTAGGTATCTTTCTTACAAAAGTTCTTGATTTAATCAAAATATGCCCCGTTTGCTTTATTACACCTTTTTTTAACAAGATTTCAATACAGAAATGCCTGCCTTAAACAAATTCTGATCATTAAAAGTAATAAACTCTGATATGGAAAATTTCAGACTGCCTTCATTTATTATACTATCTAGCCCGTAAAAACTGTCCTAAATGTTTAAAATAGTGAAAGTCGGTTGGCGAAAGATCTGTATTTTATAAAATTTTATATTTTACTTCATTTAATTTCGCAATTGTTTTGTACGACGTATGCGAAGTTTTTATGGGGCTAAACAGTATGTAAATGGAGACAGTCCGAAAAATTCCGTACCACAGTTTATTGATCCGAAAAATCAGAATTTCTTGAAGACAGACATCTACGAATTAAAATCGCGTCGGAAAAAGTGTATTGAAACATATGGGGCACATTTTGATTAAATCAATGGCTTTTGGAAAAAAGATATACAGCTTTCTATGCTCACTTAAAAATCCGATATTTCATATATACCAACCTAATATTATGTTTATTTATCAATTATCGTCGATATAACTATGAAGCAGAATTTTCATGGATCTATTCTTTTGGTGGAAATTATTTCTTGGATTCTAACTTGTCGTCAAATATTTTTTTTAACGCATTGAATAGCTATTTAAGCGTGCACCACCAGTGGTACACGTCGCACGGGATGCGTTAAAGATCGCAAATCGACGGACACGGTGTTTTCGCGGGCCGGCCGGCCAACGGCGGGGAACAAAAATGTCTTTCGTCCCCTCGTCCCTTTCGTAGGACGGCGCGGACCTCCCTCCGGTCGCATAAATTCTTGATCCCGGCGAACGGAACAAGAAACGGCCTCTCGCGTCGAGCCTACGCTCCGCCATTTTAATAAACATGAGTGAATCCCGTGATCCCATTACCGGGGACCATCGATACAACCCCCTCCCCCCCCACCCCGCCCGACGTCGCGCAACCGACTCAAGGATACGAGAGAGACGTTCTCGCTGGCGAGAGGGTGTATTAACGATTCAACAGGCCGGTTATTAATAGTGCAATTCTTTCTTACTCGATACCGAGCACGAGCTTTCTATAACTTCGACGCCGATCCGACGAAGATTGTCGTTCGTGATGGCGGAAGTTTAGCGGCCTGTTAGGGGCTGAGGAGAGGGGATGAGGAGATGGGACTGTAAGCGAGACGGGTGATTTTACGGGGGTTGGTATGATGGTTGTTTGTCAGTGTTGATAATGAGTAGACCGAGGATTTTGTTGGAACTGTGTTGTTCATAAAAAATTGATAGGGTTGATTGGTAAGGTTATGATAAGTTGTAGGGAGCAGTGGACGTCTTAGAAATGGCCAGTTTATGTCTCTTGTTCATTTTCCTATTTTCTTCTCTTTTTTTTCGTGGTTGGGAAGCAGTGGTGCGAAGTCTTTGGGGTAGAGGATATTTGTTGCGATTGAGATTGGTTTTGCTGGTGGTCGAGTAATTATTAGGTTTATATTTATTGTGTTGTGTCAAAGTTATGGCACGCGAAAACACCGTGTGCAGTTAACAGCGCCGGCAACAACGCGTGCTAGGGTCGCGTGGGTTCGGCCATGGCAACGCGGAGATGGTCCGCGGGACCTTGCCGGACACGACTCCCACGGGGACCGCGGCCCTCCGACGCGGAAAACCTGCTCCCGATGCTCCCTGGCTTCCACCGGCCTCGGATAAACCCAGAGTCCATGACAAACACCTTCCAGGTTTATGCTGGACCGTGCCGACATGTTTGCTTTTGTTAAGCAGAACGACGAATTTCTGTATTTTATAGGAAAACCTCTACATCCAAGGCACGGAACTTTTATTAGAGTTCAGGTATATCTGTAAGTATGCTAGGCACAAAAATGCGTACTGTCGCCTAGCTTACTAGTTCTTCTATACAGTCCTAGTTCTTCTATACAGTCGGTATAATTATAGCTCTTCCACCGTGCCTTCCTATGAACCATTAAATCTAATTATTTACACTGGTTTTATACTACACGAGTGTTTTATTCCACACAACCCCTGAATAGGTTTGAGGTTCTGTCTATGGTAGATCCGAATTTTGCGGTAGAATTATACGGACCCAGAATTCCGACTGGCTCGTCGCGCGTTTCGAACCTAACCTCAATCTACAATTGAATCCCCCCCGTCCTCTCCCTCTCTTGGACGTTGATTCGGTCGCGAATTTTCCATAGTGTTGGTAACGGTTGGTAGTCCGGTTTCTGTCGTAATCTAAGCTGTCGCCGTTGTTAGCGGCGTTGATTTTCCGAGCATCGTTCGTAACGTTTCGGCTGTAAACGCGGCACTTTCGTGTCCGCTGTTTAGAAGCGGGAACATCTGCGACACCGGTAAATGAAACGGTCTGCCGGGCGGCGTGTTAGAGGCTAGAAATTAACGGCAGAACTAATGGAAGGACTCGGTGGACTGCATGGTCTACGTTTAAGGAGGATTGGCGCTGCGTTTTCTACCCTTGGGTTTCGACGGTGTCGTTCCCTTGATTGTTTAGTCTACGATGAAAATTAACGGGGTTCTAATGAATTATTTTGATGGTTAGAGGAAGAGATAGGAATATGGGATGGTTGTTGCACTTCTTTTTTATTATTTGCAAGATGGTTTTAGGGTAGTTAACCCTTTGCCGTGACATTTTCTTTATTAGTGCAATGCTCAGGACTTTTTCGACTATAATAATTTTTTTAGAAGGGTAATATAATTTGAAAATGTAGTGCAAACATTCTAAATAAATATACTGATCATTTAATACTGTATATAAATAAATATTATGTGCATATTAAATATTATTTATATACTGATTTTTTAATTGATGTAGAATCGAATATCTAGAGACAGTATTAATGATAATAAAATGTATAATAATAATAATAATAATAGGAATATGAGATAGTACTATTTTTCTAAGAAAGTTATAACCTCGAGTTATGGCCCTGGGTTTAATAGATGGGGTGGGTGTTGTGTCACGTGGACTTGCCATAGGGGATGTTCCCCTTGAAGTACTCGGAAATGGACTTCAATCATCTTCGCGATAATTATTTCTTAGTTTTTCGTTCGTTCTATTTAATTTCGTACGTGATGTCTGAAAGAAGGTGATTAACCAGTTTATTTTACAGTTATAGCAATATCTTTTATAATATAATAATAATATGAGACAGTCTTACAATTCTCTCGGTTACATGTCTTATATTAATCAATATTTCACATTTTTATTATTATTTCATAACTAAAGACACAATAATTTCAAAATTGTTTTAGCATTGTTAAACTATGATTAATATAGAATAACTTATTTTACTCACTTCTTTAAAAAAAACAGTGAACAAGTAACAGAAAGTTGCAATTGAAGAATCAGTTACAAAATAACATCGTCGCTTGAAACAAGAAATAAGAAATAAGCAACATTTAGGCAACAAATAAACGAAGGTTAATAATAATGGGTTTCACCAAACGTCGCAAAAATCATCAAATATTAATCATAATAAAATATATTTCTATCCTATATAACTCAACGCTATAGCGTCCCAAATTACTACCCTACCTCACCTTTACTATCAAATCAGTACAATTACACACAATCCATATTACCTTAAAAAATAAAATAAAACAAAATGATAACAAACATACACCAGTGTCTCAAACTAATTTCAACACATCCACAGAACATCTCTACTTCAAATAATCGATGATGCATCAACGCTTACTGCTAGCTCACGCTACGCCCACGTGCGAATATAGGTTACGTGTCACAAGTTTTATATATCACTATGAAGCTCCGAAATAAAGACAAATTTATATCAACGCCTACTAACATCACGAAAACTATTAGTGACAAGTCCAGCAGATTCTTCACAGCGTCCGGCGAGATTTTGAAAACGATGAACGTCTCCGGGGGTGGCGAAGGGGCGGGGGATGCGTCCGCTCGGATCGGGGCTCGTTGAAAGCGCGTATTTGCTCGGCAACCGGGACGTTCCCGTTCCCGAAGGGGATGGCGAGTTGACGATACCTGTCCGCGAGTGTCCAATTACCCTCGCCGAACAAGCGAGGGGATGTCCGTTCCTGAAACAGTTGTCGACGGTGGTTCGTCAGAATCGATTAGATGGGTGGTAGCTAAGAAGCTGAGCGGAGGCGGCGGGGTCCGCGGTGGAGAAGGGGTGGGCGACGAGGACTCGTGTGCGAGGTGGTGGCGTCGCGTTGTTCGCCGGTGAGAAAAATCGTTCTAGGTAAATTCTGTCTCCTCCGTCGGGTGTCCGAAGGGCGGGCCAAGTGGGGTGGGCCCAAGAAGAAGAAGGGTTGCCGCCGGGAACACGTAATCCGGGCTAGCACCGGTAATAGAGTGGAACTTACGCGGAGTTTAAGGGCGCCGGTAGCGACGAAGCAATGTTACGAAATGGGGCAGTTTTACAGGCAGTAAAATGTTGATTGGAATCCAGCCGATCGTTTCTCTCTTGGTACCAACCCTTCCACCCTCGTTCCGACCCGTTACAACCGTCCTACCCCCGTTTCGCCCTGCCGCCACCACCCCCGGCCGAACACAGCCATCGCTGCACCCTGACGTTGGCCTCGCTCCCAAACAGCGCGCGCCCCGCGACCGTTGCATTGCTTTTCCAATGCATACCAAGCGTGCATACGCGTGTTTCCGTAATATGTAATAAGCAACCGGGGCCCCCCTCCCGAGTTGCTTGCCGAGCAATATAATCGGGAACTGCAGCCCCCCCTCCGACGTCCGTCGTCCCTGCTCCTCGTCTCCCCGGTCCCCCCGTCCCTCGACCTCGAATCGCTCAAAACAATTCACGTTTCGCCGCGTCCGATGGCTCTTGGGACGCTATGATTAACCCATTAACTCTCGCGCAATAAAACAGGACGATGTTTGCAAGGGCCGCGCCCTTACGCAGCACCGTGTCTTCGCGCCCGCTTTTCTTTTTCAATTCTATTGTGCCGCAGGTCTGCGTTACTGCTGCTGATTTGTTTTTTACTGTTTTGATTTGTTTTTTGTTTTACCGGGCGATTTTTATCTGTTATTGTTCGACCAGTGAACGATTATTCCGTTTGGTAGTTTCTGTCGAGTACTTTATATGGAGACGTTGGTATTGTAAATTAATTTTGCAGTCGTTGTTCGAGAGTGGAAATACATACAGAGCAATACCCATCGCTAGTTAATAAAGAATTCATCACTTTATAAATAATTAATTCGTCTTAAAATCAATAACTCATTGATGAAATAGTTAACTAAATTCGTTAAAAAAATTCAACAAACCTTCACCGCATCCAGACAAACTGCACAATCGCATCCATACCACCGAAAATCATTTTATTTTTGTTAACTCAACATTCGTCCCCAACGAATCTTAAATGGTTCAAGAGTAATATATTTATTTATTGCAACCTTACTGCCAAGAAATTGGACTTGGTTTACAAGTACCTAAAAATACGCTTCCACCTTGACCCTTTATTCTTTACATTCAAACCCTCTCATTTTTTACTCTCATACCTACTGACTAAACTCTGCCTTCTACCTTCCATCTTCCACCCTTCTCTCCTTCCATTTCACCTGCTTTGCCTTTGCCTTATCCTTAGTCTCACACCCTAAAATCCTAACAGTGCCCTACAAGCAAAGAATAAAAGTCTAACAAAGAGTAAAAATCTCGCGAACAATAAAAATCTCGCAAACAGTGAAAGTCTCGCAAACAATAAAAATCGTCTCGTCAACTAATTACCACGTCAGGACGACAAACCAAATCTCCGCGTTCACGAAGACGTCGACGATCATGGAATTCGTCCCCCCTCCGCAAACCAAATAACTAGTAGATTATTGCGCACGAAACATCTCAAGCACGCGTGCACATATCTATGTAATACGCAACGGGGTGGTTCGGTACCCAAGTAACGTAATCGAGAGCTAACCCAAGCCACGTGTCCCCCGTCGCACCCCCGGCCTCGCGTCGCCCCCTTTGTACGACGGCTAGACGTCCGACCCGGCTGATTTCTGGCTGCGACTCGATGCAATTTGCAGTATCACGACGAGGACGACGATGAGGAGGACGAGGAGGACGCCGCGACGGTACGGACCCTTGCGTCTGCACGTAGAGCTCCCCTGGTAACCGAATGCAATTAAATCGGTGGGTGGGGGGTGGGTTGGAGTAGGACGCGACCGCGGAAATCTCGATCCTTCTTCTTCCCTCTCGAATATTTCTCGTTTGTCTAGTCTTTCTTCTCTGTCTTTTCCTTTTCCTTTTTTTTTTCTTTTTTTCGTCGTTGGTGGAGAGGGGGTTAGGGGTGCTTTTATTTTGGATTTATGCCGAGGGGTGGTTCCCGGTCTATGACGTGAATTAAGAGCGCCGAGGGGGTCGGACGGGACACGTGGGCTCGTTTTCTTTTAGTACAACCCACTTGCAGATTAATAAAAATGTTATGGCGGAGGTTTGAATATGAAATGCGGATAATGGGATGAGGCTGCGGAGGGCGGGGGGCGGAGGGGGACTATCCCGCGCCTGGTATTCGGCGCGATTGAATTATACGGGGAGCATAGCGGCGAAGTGTTTGCTGGAGCTGCGGTCGAAGTATTGGTAGTTCATTTTGGGAATGGGGTTGGTATGGTTTTTGAAAGAAACGAGGTGACGTGAAATTTATGACGCGACATTTATGCTTAATTTTGTGCAGAGTTTTTGTTTGTAAGGAGTTTGCGTTTAATATGTTAATGTATTATGGTTCGGTGGTCTGTAAATCGATTTTTTTCTCCTGTGGATCAATTATCTTGGTAATCGATCATTCGTTACTTATTATTGAGACAAAAGTCTTAGATTGTCATAATCTAGAAAAAAGTGATAGATTGTATTACTTAGAGCTTCTATTTTATTAAATATTTCCTAAAATATTAGATATCTTTCGTGATTGATAAAATAAATAAAATAGATGATATACATACTGCTTAATATTACTGTAAATTGTATAACATAAAAATGTTAATAGCTTCAATTTTAGTCTATAGTAACAGAAATAAAAAAATTAATATCATATTGAGATCAGATAGTGACACAGGTAAGATCGTAAATAAATAATAGCAATATCTTATGTTAAGTTTGACAATATATAAATATAATTTACATTGAAAATAAAAAAGTAAAGTCGTTCAAGATTATTTGATCAAGTACATCAAGATTAAGGGTAAGTTTCATTTGATACAGTTTTTGAGGCTCGCTTAAAGTCGCCTAACTTCGTCCAAACTTCGACCAAGAAATTCTGATAACACGATTCCCACAGGATCCGGAAATTGTTAATTTCTGCGCGAGCACTCTCGTGACCGTTCTTTCTGGCGAGTGATCCATCAGAATCGCCCGGCCATAAATTGATCCAGAGAGCTGGGATGGATTCCTGTTCCCGTTGGCGGGGGGGGTCACAAAAGAGCGGGGAACGAATCTAATTCGTGACGTCGTCGTCGGCGAGAGCACGCGCCGGGGAAAAGATACATCGTCATCGTTTAGCCCATTACTCGCGTACCGTTGAATTCTATTAAGGAGGATCGGCGTTGTTGTCGCGGCGATCGCACAATGAAAATTTGAATTGCCGCCGCGTCATGTTACGGGGCTGCCCATTGTAGCGTCGCGCGATAGACAACGGCACTCTCTCTCTTTCTCTCGCTCTCTCTCGCCCTTTCTTTCTCTTCCAGTCATCCCAATCTGCATTTTATTTCAATAACCCCCCCAGGAGGAAAGACTTCCGGCCCGAGAGGTCGACAGCACTCGACGCGATGCGTAATAACTTCTTACGGAATTTATTCGCCGAGCGACCGAGCCTCTAACATGCAAGTTAAAGAGCATAAGATCATGCGGAGACCGGGAGACAGCTGATCCGCAACACGTGTGTTAATTAGCGGATTTTTAGGCGAAATGAAAATTGCTCGCAGTATGAGGAATAAAGGTGTATTTATTTGGTTGATTTTTTAGTGACTGTTTATTTGGTCGTAAATATTTTTATTACAAGGTGAATGAAGCTAATATTTTTATGTTCTTCTAAGGGTAGTATTAAACAATATTTATTTTATCCGATAATCATTTTGCAGTATTTAATATGTAATACGAAAGATACCAGAGTAAATTCGGTTGAAACACGTGGTGATCGTGTTTCTGAAGCTGTTCTCGGATTGGCGGAGCTGCTCCGCCCTCGAAAAACGCGTGTTTACAACCTGGAAGAGGAAAAACCGCTCCGCGAACCGTTTCTCTCTGGGGATAGCCCGCAGCCCGCTCCTTTATCGAGCGTTCAGGTGGAATCTTGAAACTCCGGCCATCGATCACTCTTGCTCTCAGCTGTTTCCTTCGGATTTCGCTTTGGTTACCTTCTTTCCCTTCTCTTTTCATCCCCCTTACAATCTTATTCTTGTCCTCTCACTCTTTCTGTTCGACAAGGAGAGATTTTATTCTCCCTTTTTTTCTTTCTGTGGGACACTCTCTTTATGAGACATTTTATTCTCTCTCTCTCTCTTTATGAGACAAAGAGAGGTCTTATTTTCTCCGTCTCTCTTTCTTTCTCTCTTTCTGAGAGATCTCAGCCTCTCTCTCTTTTTTTTCTGAGAAATCTTAGTCTCTCTCTCTTTTTCTGAAGAACCCAATTTCCCTCTCTCTCTTTTTCTGAGAGATCTCAGTCTCTCTCTTTCTTTTTCCGAGAAATCTCAGTCTTTCTCCCTCTCTCCTTCTTTCTATGGGATCCCAGTCTCTCTCTCTCTTTCTCTTTCTCTTTCTCTTTCTAAAAGATCTCAGTCTCTCTCTCTTTCTTAGAGATCCCAGTCTCTCTCTCTCTCTCTTTCTCTGGATAGATATACGGTCGAATCGCCGTGGAATTTTCTTTGGGGTGAAATCACGGTAACGTGACACCCCATCGAAATTATGGGATGCGATTCGATCGCTGCGAATTATCTTGTATACGGCGCCGGCGAAACCCTGCGGAACTTGTTTCCGAACGAAATATGTACATAATTGTCGATGCCCGTGGATTAATTACAAGCCTCCTGCGCAAATCTTTATGCAAAATAAAAATATCGATGCGAATTAATCGTGATATTGTAGACTATAAATTATGATATGATAATCTAGAAATTATGATATTATAATCCGTTAATATATAAAATTTTTATCAATTTTTTGAAATTATTAAAGGAAAAAAAGTAGGGTTTTATTTTATCCCAATTTCTCGCATCTGGTGCGAAACATTTTTGTGTAAAATTTTTCATGTAAAAATACTCGGTGATAAATTGTTAGTAATATTAATTTTGAGGTTTGATAATCTTTAATTGATTTTTCATAGCCGAATCTATTTTGTGGAAATTTTAGTTTGAAGAAAATGTCGAACAGTCAACTGTAAGAATTTGAAGTAACATTAATTTGCAATTTGAAGTAACGTCAATCTATAATTCGAAGTAACATTAATTTATAATTTGAAGTAACATTAATTTATAATTTGAAGTAACATTAATTTATAATTTGAAGTAACGTCAATCCCTAATTTGAAGTAACATCAATTTATAATTGAAGCTATCGTCAATCTATAATTTGAAGTAACATCGATCGACAATTTGGAATAACGTCTATTTATAATTCCAACTAACTATCATCTATAATTTCAAGTGGCAACCCCAAAATCAGCGCGCCACAGAAATGTCAAAGAAACTAAAACAATTCTATATATTCATCGCTATTTAGGACAGTATTCTTCGAGAAAGTGAGCAAAAATGATGATGAAAATTGGGAGTGCAATTTTCTCATCAAGCGAAAGGTACAAATAATACTAGAAACGAAGAAAAACCTTTACAAAACCGAATCTGCCCGGGGGTGTCCGTGTTTGTCGGACCCGGGCCGCAGGCGTCTATCACTTTCAGTTTGCGATACACAATTCCCCCGGATGCAAATACAGTGCGCCAATTCTAACCATCGAACTAATACACCCCTGTCAACCTCCCTTAACTGAGAGCGAGAACATACCACCTCCATTACACCGTAACAAATTTTTACAATGAAGGGTTGGTACTAAGTTTTTAATACTTAAAAAGGGGATCTCAAAAACTGAATATATTATACGTGGACGCACGGCAATTTTAATCGTTTTTTGTTTTTGATTTATCATTTGATTATTATACGGACGATATATGGACTACCCTTACTACTCTCGTATCATTTTATTATTTATTATTTGTTCAGTCGAAGCGGAGATCTTACTGATTTATATTAAATTGTTTGGTAGATGAATGAAGAAATTTTCGTGCTAATTAATATTTGAGATTTTTATTTAATTGAATAAAATATTGCAACTTCACAAAATATTTTACGTCTTTAACGCGGTTGTCTAATTGTTAACTACGCTATCCTAGTAACAATATTCCTGAAAAAGGGCCTATATACCATATTCATAGCATCAGCAATTTTCTATAAAAATTCCTCTTCCATTGTTCTGTCAAAAAACGTCTCACCTCGTTCAACGAATTCAAAATGTCTCTACATCATAAATATAAGATTAATTATTGCAATGCTTGTTCCAAACATATTATACAAACGTTAATCGCTCTAAACTCTCAGCGCATGCGCCACTCACCCCACTCCTCGCGTAACTTATTTCCCTGCGAGCACCGATCAAAAGGGCACCCGTGTTTCCATATAAAGTCACGCGGAGCCCATCGACGAAGCTTGTAATTTGCATAATACGTGGGCCAGCGCGCTGCCTGCCGCGAGAGTCATCGACTTTTGAAGCGAAAAAAGGAACGAAAAACTGCAACCGAATTTGCAACAATGTTTCGAAGGCGGTCCCGCCAAACCGGCCCAAGCCGAGAGTATCCGACGCGCGCTCGAATGGAACCGAATATTACTCGCGTTTCGGGGCCATTCATTATTACATCGTTTTTATTTCTTCCGCCATGTTTTTCTCGTCTTGACCTTACTTTAGCTTCGATAGGCGGTATTGAAAATACGGCGGGTGGAAAAATCAAACAGTGAGAGAGAAAGAGAGAGAGAGTGAGAGAGAGGGAAGGAGAGATTTAAGGAGGAAGAGTTATATTTAAAGAAAGAGAGAGAGAGAAGGAAAAATATTTGAAAGTAGAGAGAAAGAATTGAAAAATGGGGTGAAGGAGAAAGAGAAATATTTAAAGAGCTAGAAGAAGGAGGGAGAGATAAATTTAAAGAGAGAAGGAGAGAGATATTTGAAGAGAGAAAGAAAGAGATTTAAAGAGAGGGTGAGAGAGATATTTAATTAGAGAAGGAGGAAGAGGATATTTTAAAGAGGAGGAGAAAGGGAGAGATATTTGAAGAGAGATAGAGAGAAATAGTTCAAGAGAGAGAGAGAGAGAGAGAGAGAGAGATAGAGCGCACGCGCGCGAGAGAGAGACAGAAAGACAGACAAACAGAGAAAAAATGATAGAGAGTGACATGAAAAGACAGAAGAGAGGGAGGAGAGAGTCTGTGTTTATGAGAGTGAGAGAGGGGGGAGAGAGAGAGAGATAGAGACAAAGGTAGAAACGCAACGAATTAAGGTCGGTCGCCGCTTGATTTATACCCGTCGCCGGGGAATTGAGATTAACGAGCCGTTCCGTAATTTTGCACCTTTGTCGTGCGCGCTTGCAGCAGGCCCGCGCAGTCGATGCGGATCGGATCCCGCGTGCCCGTCGCGGGACAACGGCGTCCGATGGAAAGTGTCTCGACCTTTTTCAAAAGAGCGAATCTCGCGCGTCGGCCCGGGGCTCCGCGGGAGCCTAGAGCCGCGCGCGTCCTCGCAGCTTCACACGCCCCGAATCGTCCCCGTGCCTTAACAAATTTCATTTTCTTTTCAAAATAATTTTTAACATTGACTAATAAAATTGTTTTTCTAATATCTCAAAACAATTTAAGTGATTCGGCACGATGTTTAAAAAGTTATTCCGTTTTGAATACTCTCGCGAGAGAATATACCATACGTTGCCACACAAAAAGGGCTATAAATAAAAAGTATGCAAACTTATGCAGCCAATTTTTTCAGTGCTGCTAGATGAAACTGTGAACTATGGATCCTGTAAGTTTACTCGTAGGCCATCATAGGCGGCGAAAGTATTAACTATAACAGTAAAGTAAATGAATTCCATTTGCTCTTATAATTTGATTCTACGATTTATCGATTTACTAATGTAACAGCTGACAATTCTTGATATGTTACCACTACAAAATGTTGTACTTACCACCGGGAACAATATCTATTTTACGCAATTCAAAAAAAGTACTTCCACCAAAAGTTACAAGCTTCACAATATGCACTTCGTAGTGTCGCTCACGCTCACGAGTAATGCCCAAGAAACTCGAAGTTCGAGGTGAAATTGCCTTTCACGTATAAAAGTATGGGTCATTTGGTTTTTCCCATCATACGGAATCATTATTGAAGTACCCAATCCGTAAGTCAAAAACTCCCCCCCGACAACTTCGATTTTTAGGGTTTTGACCATGATTTCGGGCTTTTCTACCACTGTGCGACGTTGCGACGACGCGAACGCCCGGAATGAGATATGAAAGAAAAAAAATCGTCGGAGGAATCCGAGCGGTGCGGTCCTGTTATATTCTTGTTCCTTCTCCCCCCCCCTACCCACCCGCCCCTCCACGGAGGCCGCATTCCGGCCGCCTAAAAAAGAAGACGCGCGCGTCCCAGGTTCGTTCGGCAAAGCCGGACGGACCCCTGTCACCTGCGAAATTGTCGCGAGCCGCTTCTTCTTAACGCGTTCCCCCCCGCCATCTCGAATATCCTTCTGCACGCGAGCGTCGCGGCCTCGTGGAACTCCAGAAACTCGACCGGAGCACGGCATTTTTATTCCCCCGCTGTTCCTTTTACGCTGCGGCCGGTAACAGTGGTTAACGCTAAACTGGAAATGGTAGCGTCGAATGGGGTATTGTCATTAGGCGAATTCGGGGACACGCGTTCCTCCTTCTTTTCATTTTTATAATAGTTATATTTATGTTATTTTATAATAGTCGCATTTTTGAGTGAGTTATTATTGAAGTCTTTAAGGGTATTTAATTAAAAACTGTTGAATATATTTATTTATTCAGGCATTGAGTGTTGAAAAAATTGTGAGCAAGTTATTATTATATTTTGTAATTTTGCGAGGTTGTTATTATTATATTTTGTAATTTTGTGAATAAATTGTTATAATTTGTAGATTTATCAGGCTATTTTTGTTAGTCCTTTTTAGACCTCCTTATTATCTACTGTACTTACAGTAACAAATTAAATATCTCTGCAGTAATATAATCTTTCGATTATCTTAGCTGTGCTCAGATAGACGATTCTTCAATTTTTGGAAATATGAAATGTTATTCTAAATCAGCTGTTTTCTATTATTTATAAAAGTAACAATAAGAACTTTGTACTGTCTTTTAACGAAATATTGTAACATTTGCAATAAATAAAACATCAAATAAATATCTCCTTCGTAACCTGAATAATCGTGAAAAATAAACAAAGTACGAAAATGAGTTTGGCAAACCTAGTATTGATATAAATAAATATATGTTCGCCCCTGAATAATCATAAAAATTAAATAAAGTATGAAACAGAATTCACCAAACCTACTGTTAACATAAACCTACGGAAATCAGTACATTTTGGGCCTCCTTCCAGCAAAGTGTTCTCCGCATTCCTTCTCCCTGCTCTTCGACTAAGTTCATTCGTCGGATATATCCTCCCCGTCGAAGCAACGACGAACGCAATTCGCGCGTAACGTTTGGTCCCCGTTCGCCGACGAAGTCATAAAAATTTGTATTCGACCGAGGGTCCGAAAATTCGTATCCATCTCCCGGGCGTTCTCCGTGTCTCTCTATTTCCGGCCCGTCCCTCTACAATTTTCGCGAGCAGTAGTCGCGCAGCGACGACTCGCTAAATATTAAACGAAGCTCGTTAGATCGAAGACCTGACGGAAAGTTCCCGTTAACCCCTTTCGCTACAATAACGAGTCGGACTCGTGCTGAAGATTTTATGCGAGCTCTACTAAATATGAATATTATTAATTTCTTCTACGTCGAAGTAAAAATAAATTCTATTGTAGTAACATAATAGAAGAATTTATGTTAAGAAGTTATGTTAGTGTAGATAACAAAAGGTAAATAATAAGGGCAATACAGGAAAGAAAAATTGTCTGATCCTATTGGGAAAATTATTAACCCCTTGCCGTACTTTGACGAATCAAGCCTGCGACGCCGATTCCTAATAATGAACTGTTAAATATGAATGTTATTTCGTTTCTTTAAGTCGAAATAAGATCCTGTCCTTTCGTTATTAATGTCCAAGCGCTAAAGTAAATGTGTGCATACTATAAATATCGATTTCATTTCTCCTCTAAGAATTTATTACAGTCAAAAATCATTTAAGCATTGTTCTAGCGAAGGTGAAGGTACTATAAAGGGTTAAGTACAAATAAATACTAATCGTCGCTGCATGAAAGAAGCGATAGTGGAGGGGGATTAAACCCGTTATCGTCTAATTTTCATTCGGCGTCGCCTTCAATCCTTTCGATTAAAATGGGCAAGAATTTTCGCCCGAAAATACTTCCGGGCACGCGACAGTTTCAACGACGCATTCAGGCTGGAACGTCGAGTTGCGTCGCGCGAATATCGTCTAGCCGGATTTTTCGCCGGGCCCAAGGAAGCCGCCGCGGCGAAACGGAAAATTTGACGATTCAGTCCGTAGACCGGATCGGGACAATGGCCGCCCCGCATTGAAGAGGAGCCAACAGCCAACGAAGTGGATCCCGAAACAATGTTGAGAAAATAATAGGAGAGCATCGTGACCATCGCAGAGGACATTACGTCGGCAACAATGAATAATTGTCGTTTTCCGATTTTCCTGGCACTTATCTTGCCTCTTTCAACGGCTGCCTCGATCCTCTCTTTACCAGCCTGCCCCTGCATTATGTACGACAAGTATATTATGTACAAGAAATCTAAGAGCCTCGTACCGTTTAGGTATAATGCCATTATACCTAAGTTATAATCTGTTATTATTTATTTTAATTTAAGATAGAAAAGATTCTTTAAGAGATTCCTTAAAAGATTCTCTCATTTCAATTACGAAAGACGATGCATCGTTGTTCCATATTCTTGTGTGAAATATTGTTTTCTTAATATTTCTACTATATAACAATTTTTATTTCTTACTTTTTCGCGGAGGATGCGAAGAAATACCCAAAGAAAATATCTAGAAAATTATCTAGAAAAGTGATTAGGAAAGTGACCTAGCAAAGTGTCTAGAAAGTTGAAGAAGAAGCTGGGGAACGGAAGATTAAAAGAATCTCGATAAAAGAAAATAGGATAGAACGGCAGATTTAATCACAGAGCCTGGGACGACAAGGAATTACGACAATGGCAACGACGGAAGTAACGGATTCCTTTGCGGCTGAAGGATCGTAAGGCTAGCACTGAAGACTTGGTCGACTTCTAGAAGCTAGGAAAAATAAACAGGAGTATAGTCGTGTCCAGTAGAGTCGAGTAAAAATCGAGTCAAGTCAAGTTGAGTCAAATAGAGTCGAGTAAAAATCGAGTCAAGTCAAGTTGAGTCCAATAGAGTCGAGTCGAGTTTGAGTCCAGTTGAGTTCAGTAGAGTTGAGTAAAAGTCGAGTCAAGTCAAGTTGAGTCCAGTAGAGTCGAGTAAAAATCGAGTCAAGTTAAGTTGAGTCCAGCAGAGTCGAGTTGAGTCCAGTAGAGTCGAGTAAAAGTTGAGTCAAGTCAAGTTGAGTCCAGCAGAGTCGAGTAAATGTTGAGTCCAGCAGAGTCGAGTTGAGTCCAGTAGAGTCTAGTAAACGTTGAGTCAAGTCAAGTTGAGCCCTGTAGAGTCCAGTAGAGTCAAGTAAAAGTTGAGTCAAGTCAAGTTTAGTCCTGTAGAGTCGAGTAGAGTCAAGTAAAAGTTGAGTCAAGTCAAGTTTAGTCCTGCAGAGTCGAGTAGAGTCGAGTAAAAGTTGAGTCAAGTCAAGTTTAGTCCTGTAGAGTCGAGTAGAGTCGAGTAAAAGTTGAGTCAAGTCAAGTTTAGTCCTGTAGAGTCCAGTACGTCAAGTTGAGTCCACAAGAGTCGAGTTTGAGTCCAGTAGAGTCCACTAGAGTCGAGCCAAGTCCAGTCAAGTCGACTCGGGCGTAGTACCCCGGTCCCGAGCACTCCCTGTTTGCATCTGTTTTGCATCCGAAAGCCGGACTCGTCCCGGCAATAAGGCACGCGGTATAATTAACCACAAAACGCGTCGAGTCCGTAGGCGAGCGTATAACTGCTTGATTATAACCTTATCCGAGAGGATCGCGGTGGCCCAGGCAGTCGCGGCTCTCGCGGCGATCACGTACAACTACGTGGGCAATTTTTGCCGGCTAAATACGCGCCGCGGACTACGCTCGCGTCCTCTTAACTCGCCGGATCGGGAACCAGCGATAAAAAGTTTCCGCATAGACACCGCCGTCGCGACCCCCTCTTCCCCAACCCCGACCCACCGAAAACTGGCCCCTACCCCGGGCTAATTGCGCCGCGATGCTACCGCTGGGAAATGTCTCAAAAATACAGATTTTCGAGGGGACGCTCCATGGAACGTATTAACTGTATATGTATATTAAATGTAGGTTTTACCCTTTTCGCTCGGATGGTGGCTCGTTGGCGGCGGTAAAAATTGTTTGGTCGTGTTTGAAGGTAACTTGTATATTCAACAGAGTGTTTATATTTTAAATGTGTTAAATTATATGTATTAATTAATTTTTATTTTATTTTAAATGTATTAAAAGTGGTACATGCGGTACAAGAGTCAATGTCATGTATTTCAATGTATGAAAATCACTGATTGTAAATTATATAATGTGGGAATACTGCGGTAAAATTATATTGCATTTGGAGTTGAAATATTTCCGAGTGTAAAAGTTTAATTATTATATCATGTGAAATGTATAAAGTCAGCACTGGCGAAATTTTATAGATTAGGTTTGAATATAATTGGTAACAAGTAATAGTTACCCCTTTTATGACTAAAGGAAACATTTTTTCATGTTTTAAAATTGGTAATTTACTATAAAATTTTGGTATTTAATCTTATGAATTGTCAAATTAATTTCACGTCCAAATAAACTGAAATAAATAAGTACGTATTAATATATTTATTCGTAACAATTTTATGTTCTTACGAGGGTTGATATTGCAATCAAGTCGTGTGAACATTGTACAGAAAATTAGACCTCGATAAGGAAATGAGACACGCGGTTTCTTTAGTCACAAAATGGAACAGTTTCGTTTCGGACTGCTTTTCAACTGTACTTCTGCATTTGTACAAAGAGTTATGTCATGCATACAAGATTAAACGCGGGTTACAGTACTTCGTACATTTTATACGGATTTTCGAAATCCACAAACGTCAAAAGGGCAGTTCTGCGGCCCGTGCTCCATTAACTGAAGTGGGTGAATTTTCGTGAAATTTTAGTTGCAACGTCTGGCTTATGTAGTTACATTTATGGTGTCTATTTCACTTGTCGTATTAACACCAGAGAGACCACGCGGACTTGACTGTGGCACGAGACTGTGAACTGGAAAAATAAAATATATAGAAAGAACCAACTCGCTCTTTTTAAGCATAGTAACAGAGATAGAGACTATAGTATAATCCTATTGTTCGAACTAAATATTGGATTGGCAATTCATTGATTGCGGATTCTGTTAATAGATGGTCTTGGCACATTCTTTTGTTTTAACAATGTGCTCAAAGTAATTAAGTTATATCGTTTTCTTACTGTCTCGACTTTCATCTTCAATTTAATAAGAAAATTGTATCGATTAGTTATTTAGTTTCGTTTTTATCATTGTTCGAAAATGGAAGGGCAAGGCGCGCGTTTCAGACATATTCTATTACATTATTTCCAAAAAAGCAAGCATCGCAAGCACGATTTTTATGTTATATACAGTATATTAAAATGAACCTTCGAAAGAAAGGCAGTGTTAAAATTGATTTGTCTAATTGAATAAACTTATATTTTTAAGCAAAAGATTTGAACTTTCCTTCTTATGTTAAATCCGCAATTACTTAGCCGCCAACCCAATATTGTACACTCCCAAAAGGTGGAGTGCGGTGTAGCTGATAACACCATCCGTAAAATAACCGTCGGCGATACCAAGGTGTGCCCCGTGAATTCGACATAAACAGTTCGGCTCATCGGAGAGCGAAGAACGTGTTCCGGGCTGCGAAACGTCGACAGAAACGCGGTGGAAACGCTCTCTGCGGGAAATGACCGCGACCGAAAAGCGAACGAGTCTCACAAACGAATCCGTTCGAAGGAGCCCGGGAAAGTGATTAAATCCTCGGCCGCGCGCGCGAGTGTTCCTCCATTAACGGCGTCGCGAGAGGGCTGTTAAAGTCCGGAATAAACTCCTCTGGAGCGTGTTCAAAGCGCGAGTTCGGGCGCCGGGATAGCCGGCCAGGTGAGACACAAAGTCACGAATGTGTCTCTGCCACGATAATCATTCGTTACTAGCGGGCCACGCGTTCTCTCCCGCGGTTTTCGTCGGGAACCTCTCCACCCCGTCTGCCCACCCTTCTTCTCCCGACGTCGACGAGGTAGGGCGAGAAGCTGGAGGAACGCTATGCGGGCGAAAACACGGCCGAGGAGCATGCCAGTGCGACGCAGCCTTTATCATAGCCGACACAACGCCGCATCATCTTTTGCACCCTGCCCCGAACGAAAAGTATATAACACAAGCACAACATATAAACCCAAAAACCTCTGAATAAAGCTCAGTTCGATTTTGCACCTCGTACACTGCAGTTACAGTCGGTCCCATAAGTATTCGTACCCTCATTACTTATAATAAGAGAAAGGGCATAGCCAGAAAGGGCATATTGGGTTTTCATTGTTTTTGACAATGTTGCAGGTTAGCAAAAAATCTGAGAAAAATTGAGTATACGAGCCGTGATAGTACCTTATCAGGGATTAATATAAAAGTGTTGCTTATTTTAGTTTCCGAGAAATCTTTAATTTTCCGATTTTTTGGCGGGTTTTTCATTTTTGATAATCACAGCTTGCAACTGAAAAATCTGAAAAAGTTCTATACCATGCGGCTTAATGTCCAATATAAGCCATATTTTTTTCAAAATTTTAGAAACCGCTAAAGGTGGAAAAATGCAGGAAAAAACGCGAAATCTAATTTACCATGTAACTACCCTCACGGACAAGTTACAGGGTTAAAATTTAGCACAGATGAGTTTTAATTGGTCAGCTATCGAACGGTGTATGACTCATTGAAAAACCTCCAAGGGCAGTTCTGACCATCTTAATTGGCTATGCCCTTTGTTGAAATCAAGGGACGCATGTAAGATTTTGCAATAAACTTTTTATTATGAATCAACGCATGTATAAAGTTTATTTATACCAAATTATAACAAAATTGGCATCACTTGATTTCAACAGATGTCTCTTATAAGCAATGAGGGTACCGATACTTATGGGACTGACTGTACGTTATTGCCTGCCAGAATTTCTCTTTCTGCGGAAAGCGAAACTTTGCTAGGAATCAAACCCAAGATCTACGACTTAGGAATCCGTTAAAATCCAAGTTATTTCGTCCAAGCAGGAGGCTGGTATTTTAAGGCCTCCGACCCATCTCATCTTAGAACCAGCGACGTCTGGACCCGTCACAAAAGCGACGAGGACCGCCGCGCGCGTTCGTTCGTTCGCTTCTGCATGCTGTGCGTTTCCTCCGTTTTGTTCGGCGCGACGTGCCCGGTCTCTCGCCCCGGGACGACTATGTGTTATTGCGCCCAGTTATTACCATAGTTATTACCATAGTTATTACCGCGACACTGAGTTTTACGATCCGATCGTCGCGCGGCTGCTCGCGCGTCACAGTGCACGCCGTGAAAGAGAGACACGGGCGTCATCCGGCAGGATGATGTTAGGCTGCCTGCCTACTTCTGAGTGCATGCTAGGCGACTCAGGCTAGTTTAAGATGCGTGATACTGGGGTAGCAAATTGGTGATGAAATCTTTTCGTTCGCGAGGTGGAAATCAAATTCATTAAATTGCAACGCGTATCATGGTACTTAGATAATTTATAGCATTTCTTTGACGACATTTTTAGCACCGGAGTATTTAACCCCTTTCCATTTTTTAACGTAAACGACATAGCGGAGTCTCAATATCAAATCTAGATAATCAAAACATTATTTATTATTTCAAAATAGTAAACATGAAGAACAGAATGAGTTAGAATCGATAAAAATATTTTCACATTGCCAAATCTGTTTATTCCTAAAGAATTGTTGAGAGTGTAACTCCATATTAATCATAATTCAAGAATATTAATAGAATTTTCAAGTAATTCAGCCTTCTGCTATAAACTAATAATTAACATTTGAAATGTTGCAAAGGGTGAACAATTCCAAAACCATTTGAGTCAAAAATACAAGAATTATCTCATATTCCTATCTCTTCCATTACCGAACATAACCTAATTCGGTTCTCCAAACATAAACCTTCGAATTTCTTCTTTAAAAGCGAATTAGAGACAGTAAACTGGGGAAGAAAGTCAGAGAAATGACTAACCAACCAGTAGAAACAGAAAATGACTGAGCTCGCCCCGTGGCTCGCGCACTCTTTCCGAAATTAGCATATCGCTAAACCCGATCCGTAGCAACTCGCAAACAGAAATGCGCCATTAAAGACGCAGTTAAAGGTATCGTTTCGGCGGCATGTTTAATGCAAGTCGCCGCAACGCCGATGCCAGCCTGTAATAAACAACCCCTGAGAGCGCCAGTAAAAGAAAAGGGGCTGTCAGGAAATCCGCGCACGGAGTGATGGAAAACGGTCGACCTCTGGCAACTGTGGAAAACATTAGGCGCGGTTCTACGACGCGACGATGCGCGTAAAGAGTTCGTGGAGATACGCTTTACATACGATATGTATTGCTTTGGGGAATGAGTTTGTAGCGTTTTGTATAGTTTCTTTTATTTCACAA
>NC_135778.1:8113852-8118852 GCF_028453695.1 Augochlora pura
AATTAATGTATAATGTATAATACATTTCTATTAATGTATAATTTAATAAGTTAAATCTATGTAATTTTTAATATATATATGCATATAAAATTGTGATTATTCACCTATGGATAGATAAAGTTGAAAAACTCTTCGAACATAACCCTACTATACTACCCTTATCCGTGCTAAAATATACAGGCTCCTTATTTTATCCCATTTATTGAATTACCACCGTTATTTTCACTAACCCAAAAAAGTATTAGAGCAAAAAGTATCAGGAAATAATGGAAATAATTTTCACTAACACAACAAAAGTATTAGAACAAAGAATATTATAAAATAGAAAATAATTAAAAAAACGTGCAGTATAAAATAAATTTTCTCTCTCTAAATAGATTAGCATTTCTCACGAGAAAGTATCAGAAAATAATGAAAATAATTTTCACTAACCCAAAAATGTATTAAAACAAAAAATATTAGAAAATAGAAAATAATTCAACGTGCAGTATAAAATAGACTCTCCCCCCCTCTCTCTCCCTCTCTCTCTCTCTAAATATATCAGCATTTGCTACGTTTTCGCATCCATCAAGATAATTAGGCTTGCGTATTAGAAAAATGAGTTCGGCGACAAGCTGATTGAAAGCCGTTCGCGGCGCGCTAGTTTAAACTCGGCCCGGTTCCACGGCAGGTCGACGTGGAGCGATCGTTGATTGCGAGAAGAACGCGTTCTCGGGGGCGCATTGAGGGCGCGCGTTCGGCTCGGTCTTCGGACCCTCCTTGCGCTCTTGCCCGATGGTTTAGATTTGCCGCTGTCTGTCACCCTGACTAATTTACAGCTGCGCCATTTCTCGAGGCGGCGGCGACGGCGGCTCACGGTGTCGACGACCCCCGATCGGAGGCCGTCAAGGAACGCGATTCCCGCGTCGATGCACGCGGCATGACCAGCAGGCGAATGCAGATAGGACCGGCGGCACGAGGGGCCTGTCAAAATGTTTCGAGCAACTTTTATGACTCTCTCGCTGGCCCGCGACCCGGCCCGGCCCGTACGCTTAGGAGCACCGCCGCCGATATGCAAATCGGCCGCTCCACCCACGCCGCCAACGAGCTCTCGTTTCTTTCTTTTCTCTCTATTTGCCCCCTTTTTTTCACCCGCGGACCCGTCGGCTGACCACGCGCGCCAGATCCAATCTGACTTTACGACACGAACAAATTTATTTTTCCGTATCGGCGACTGACATTCAGCTACCGCGGCTGCTGGTTTGCTCCACGGATCCAACCTTTCGATGGTGAACGGGTCAAGGACGGGCCGGGATGCTTGTGATTAACCTCTTGCCGTACCAATTTCATTATAATTACTGTGGTCAGAATATCATTGTTCGCACTAATTTCTTAGTAGAAAAAAGAATTTTATATTTATCGTGTGCTTACAGCTACTTGTATGATTAAATATTAGAGACAAGAGAATGAAATTTTATTTCCAGTTAAAGGAACGTATGAACATTCATACCTAACAGCTTATTATTACAAATCTGTATCACGAGTCTGTCTCGATAAAGTATGGTAAGGGGTTAACAATACCTCTCTGATTCTTCCGAGTGTGTTTTAGAAATTAAATAGAATTGTTAAGGGAGAATATGGTGTGAGAGATTTTATCGGGGTGGAATGTGTAAGTATATTCCTGAAAGGGTTGATGCTTGGACGTTGATTTAGGGGTTGCTTTCGCGGCGAGGAAATGCAGCGAAAATCAGCTGCACTGTTCGGTCGCGCCACTTGTTATTGCTTTTATTGCTAATTATTTTAGTTTTTAATTTTGTTTTTGTTTTAACCATTAGCACTCGAGTGGCGCCTCTGAAGCTCCAGTATCGTACTTCGCTTCAGAATAAACAAATAACGTTACATTTAATAGAGCACGTATAAAGCCTTTCTCACCAATAAATACAAAATTAATTTTGCAATTTTGCTTTTTATATTTCCATTATCCATTTCGCTACGTAGCACATTATTGAGTAGTTGACACTGAGGTACCGAATGCTACGATATTTATTATATTTATTATATTTAGTAATATCGCTTTACTTTCTCAGATATAAAAGTTTATAATCATAATTTATTTTTTTAAATATTGTAGCCAACTGTTTGTTGATTAACAAAAGTATCTTATGTAGAGTATGAAATAAAAGTATATAATATATGGTATGAACGTACATATACGCTCTTTGTATATAAATGGTCACTCTTCGAGGGCGTGTATATACGGTCGTCGGAGCGAAAGGGTTAAGCAGCTCGGTTCGAGAACATTGTTTCAATAGCGCAGACCGCTTGTGAAAGTTGCAATGAATCTCCTAATAGAACTCATCTTTAGCTCAAGAGAGAACAAGACAACGAACAAGAAAGAGAGAGAGAGAGAAAGAGAGGAAGAGAGAGATAGAGAGAGAGAGAGAGAGAGAGAGAGAGAGAGAGGAGAGTGAACCTGGTTCGCCAGCGCATTTGTACCAGGGTTCCAGGGAACTGTAACATTAATATTTCTTGGATTAAATTGGATCAAAGTTGACATTTAATTAAGGGAAGAAGCTTCGCCTGCAACTCTATTGCAATTGTACAAACTGTTGCCGGCGAAATTAATGTACACATTTCTATAACAAGCGATATGATTAAAGACAAAGGTTTGCTCTCGCGGATCAAATTGAGTTTGTGCGCGCGGGGGGTTGAAACAAATTTCGACTCACACAGAGACATATATATGTACATACATATATACATGTGCATAGAATCGTGCGTGGCAGCTGGTCAAAATGTATCGTTTTGCACAACTAAACTCGGGCCGAGCCTCGCGTTTCAATAACAACGCGGCAACATGTCGCAACGAAAATATTAAATTCTCCGGGTTAATTAAATTTAGATGCTGCTCCTAGTTCGCGTTCGTCCGATCATTCGTCGGCGATCGCGTCGCTGCCGATATCATAGTGATTGCTTAGTTTCCTTCAACGTGGCTGCCATGATTTTTCGAATAGCAATTGTTAGACTTCGAATTTCCAGGGAGTAACTATTGTGCAATAAGAGAAGCAAATACTAAAAATATAAAACTCGATGATCTAAGTGTCGTGTTCTCTTAAATAATATTTATTTAATTAAGTGTATTTAATTTTATTTAATATTATTTATTTCGTTGGACGTCGGTGAATTTCTTCTTCAAGAAATGTTTCAATTCGCGACGGAAGAACTTGTACAATTTCAATCTTTTTAAAATTAGAAAATATTTCAACAATATATATTATATTGTACTTAATATAGCTAATATTGCAAAAATAGCAGGCTAGGTACGTCCATGTCATAAAGAATATTAGTGCTGGCCACTAACGTTGTAGTGCAAGGGGTTAAAACCACGTTACGAGTGGTCGCATTCGTTCGGCGATCGTGCAGGTGCTCGAAGATCGGCAATTCTCGTGCCGCCAGTCACTGCACAAATTCCGTGGGGTAGCATAGTTAGAGGTACAGCATAGTTTCTTCAACAGCATAATCATGCCGCATGGCCGAAGAGTGGCGGGCATCGCGCGTTGTCGCGGCGAGTTTTTCTCCGGGGCGGGTTAGACGGAAGCACTTAAGGTGTTCAAATGAAATTTGCATGACGAACGCGGAGCAGTGGCGTGCCTAACCGGGCCGCGGCGGTTCTCCCGCCGAGTTTTACTCTCGTCGCACCGACGAAAAAATAACAGCCGGCGGCCGTTTAGCCGTGCGCGCACACATATTTTTCTCTCCCGCGGCCGGTAACGAGCACCCTGCGGGATACGGGCCGAGCTCGCTGCGGTGTATATATATGTATATATCGCCTAAAGAGGCGGCTGTTTTGCATAAATAACTGTCCCGGGAGCCGATTCAATTTTCTCTAGGCGTTCCTAACGGGTCAGGTGGCCCTTAAAACGGCTGTCTAGCCGCCCACGGCGAGCCTCCGGCCGCCCGCACCCCCTCGGAAACTCGTCTCCTCGCGAAACCACCCCCCAACAACCTGTTCCTGCCCGCCCGGTCCACTTGCTCATTTTTTCCTCCCTTGGACACCCCTTTCCGCTTATTTTTCTTCTGTTTTTCCCTCTTTTTCTTCCTCTGTTTTTCTTTCTTCATTTTCTTCTATTTTTTCTTTTCCTTCTTCTGTTTTTTCTTCTTTTTCTTCTATTTTTCTTTCTTTTTCTTCTCCTGTTTTTTTTCTTTTTCTTCTATTTTTCTTTCTTTTTCTTCTTCTGTTTTTCCTTCTTAATTTTCTTCCATTTTTTCTTTTTCTTCGTCGTCCTATCACTTCTTTTTGGGATTACGATCTGCCTATCAAAATTATGGTTGCCGCGCGAGGATAATGTGGACAATCTAACGGGGTGACTGCGCTTCTTGTTATCAATAAAATCAATCGCGTCATTCGTAAAATTTTAATAAGAATAAACTACAAATATTTAAATAGTAGGAAATAATTTCAGCAGTACGCAGCAGTTGTTGTAATTAATTCATCATTCGTATTTAATTATTTTCTTGTTCTTGCATTATAAATTGTAGGGCCTAGTTGATTATTTAGAATGTTGAAACTGTCTTTAGAGGTTTTCCAATGGTGCCTATACCATTTAATAACTGAACAAAATTTCAACCTTGTAACTTGTCCGGAGTAATTTTACAATATAAATTAGTTTGTTCTCTTCGGCGCGTTCCTAAAATTTTGAAAAAAATATGGCTTATTTTGAACACTAAACCACGTATTATAGAATGGTTTCAGATTTTTCGGTTGCAAGCTGTAATTGTCAAAAATGGAAAACCAAATAGAAATCGCAAAATTGAAAATCTCTAGAAAATCAAACTTTCGATTATTATTAATATTAATTTTCTGATAGTGTACTATCACAATCACCGTGCTCAATTTTTCTCAAACTTGTTAGTTAAATGCGCTATTGTCAAAATAAATTTAAAGCAGAATTCACTCTTTTTTTTTAAACAGAATAAAATTTAAAACAGAGAAATATTTAAATCACAGAAAAATTTAAAAT
>NC_135778.1:8120243-8127750 GCF_028453695.1 Augochlora pura
CGCGTCCACGCCATTTTCGTACGAGGCTGCTCGTCCGAGTGATAAACGACCGTGGTCGAAATTGAATCCTTTAATGAATATTAATGAAATCGCTGCGCGCGTGCCCGAATTTTTCCTGGGTCGTATCCGCGCGCGGGCCTGAGCTTGTCCCGTGTCGCGATCGACGGCACGCGCTTAACGCTTTGCCGTGCTGTTAGAGCGTCCCGCGAGTATTTTCTGTGCGCCACGTTGTGCACGATCTCGAGAGTATGATCGATGGAGATCCACGATATCTTTAGTTATATTGGATAATTATTAATATTATTAATTATGTAACTTAAATAATTATTAATATTATTACTTATTGCATATAACTTATATGATTAATATTAATTATTAATTATTTAACTTGATAATTAGTTCGGTCAGTAGTTCACTCGTTGTAATATATGTATTTGTTGGGATTTGAGTGGATTATGTATAAAATATAATGAGTCGCAATCACGTGTTGCACGTTTGACTGTCCGAACGAGAAGAAGGAAGCAAGCGGTTCGGTGAGGACAAAAGAACAAAGACAATCGATGTGTGTACACACACGCTAGTGCGCACGCAGTAGCCGGCACAATCGGAAGTGGCGGACACTTTGAATATTTTAACAGTATTAGTTTGGTGCATATGAAATGTCGGATGATTACGTAAATATATAAAACTGTATATCTTTTTTCAAAAGCTGTTGATTTAATCAAAATATGCCCCGTTTGCTTTACTACGCCCTTTTCAACAAGATATCAATACAGAAATGCCTGTCTTAAACAAATTCTGATCTTTAGAATTAATAAACTCTGTTATGGAATATTTCAGCCTGTCTTCATTTATGTACTATTTAGCCCGTAGAAATTCGGGCAGATGTGCAGTTTTAGGACGGTGTTGCCATTACACGTTGTTCGGCTGAGGAATGTGACAGCGACCTGTCATAAATAATGTCGGGATTAAGAGAAATAGAACGAACCCTAGCATGAAGAAAGGAAACACTTGAGTTTTCCTTCTCTGACGTCAGCGACAAGACGTTGCCAGTAGGTTCGCCCGCGGCGCGTAGAGACCCTTAGCGGACGGCTGGCGGATATATCCGCCCAAGTGTGTTTACCGTTGCGGACGGCTGGCGGATATATCCGCCCAAAATACTGCAAGCTCCAATACCCGTCACCCACAGCGACGCTCGCCCGTCGAGCGCTCTAGTCTAAATGACACAGAAATTGTTGAAACATTAGATCGAAGAATCATGTACAGAGAACCAGATATACAGAGATAAAAAGAATTTTCTTTTTACAGTCTAAATGATACAAAAATTTTTAAGATATTAATTCAAAAAATCATATACAGAGAACATCATAAAAATAAATTTCAATTTACAAATGATTGAGACACAATATCGAAGAATCGTATGCAACAGCGTGCACCATAAAAAGAGAAAAATTCGCCACAACGATCGCGGCCGGCATTAAACGTCGATCCGCCCCGGCCGCGGGATCGACGAGAGTGGAGTACCGCGGGAACGAGTTAATTGCGGCGCACACTCGACGGGGGACAATTAATTTGTCCTTACGCGACACACTGTAAACCGATAAAAGCGGATCCTCGCCGTCAAAGGCTGAACGAAGGAAGACCGGCAAAGTCGAGTAGCGGACCGGCGGAGGGGGTGTGTGTGGGAGGGTTTCGAAAGCCGAGGGAAAACGTCGTCGCTGGCTTGGCGGGCGGCGGCCCTCTCCTCGAGCGGTGGAGGAGGAGGAGGAGGAGGAGTGTACACTCGATTCCAATTGTTTTGTCGTCGGTACGCGAAATGATAAAATCGCTACGATTGCGGCACGAGATTCTCGT
The DNA here is from genome assembly GCF_028453695.1 of Augochlora pura. NCBI lineage: Eukaryota > Metazoa > Arthropoda > Insecta > Hymenoptera > Halictidae > Augochlora > Augochlora pura. The sequence goes on from NC_135778.1 coordinate 8,122,098, forward strand.
CTACCGATGAGAAGAGAGAAGTAAAGGGGTGCACGAGTGTCCTTCTGGGGTAGCGAATTTAAGGGGGGAGGGAGAAGGAGGCGGAACGACGGAGAAACAGAGATGTCGAGAGAAAGAGCGGACGCGAGGTAGGTGGAAAGGGGGGAGTGGAACCGCACGCTCGAGGAAAGTCGATGGAATCTCTTTTGTTTTCCGATGACAAGCAAGGGCGAACGAGATATAAGGGGGGCAGGGTTAGGCCAAGGTGGTTGTTCGCGGGGGCGTTTATTCCGACGTCGGCGCGCCGGCACCGTCGCCTCTAAACGATCCAATTAAATTTCGCGCTATTGTAATTCGAATGGGCCGAGTTGCATCGCATAAATAAATTTATAATGTTGTATCTACGCCTTTCCGCGGATCTCATTTCCTTTGTCCCCGCCGCGGCTCGCTCGGTCTTCCTTCTTTCCGCGCCACCTCCTTTGCTCTTCATTTCTCTTTCGGTCTCCGTTTCACCCCTTTCGTCTCTTTACCTCTCTATCTCTATTTCTCGTTCGTTCCTCGTTTCAACCCTTTCGACTTTTTATCTCTCTTTCTATCTTTCCATCTTCCTCTCTGTGTCTCAATCTCTCTCTCTCTCTCTCTGTCTCTTTCTCTCTTTCTATCTTTCTCTCTCTCTCTCTCTCTCTCTCTCTCTCTATCCCTCTCTTTCTCTATCTCTCCTTCGCGAAGAAAAAGAGGACGCTCGCAATTTATTTATCTCGAGAGGCGGGGCCTCTTCGAATTTCTTCGGCTACCATCCTCCCTCGGCGACCGCGCCGCGATCGTTGAAGGGTTGCGTCGCGCGGCCTAAGAACTGTTTCGCCAAGAGAACCGGGAGATATATGTTGGCCGGATGACGACGCGGAAAGTATCAAAAGCCAGGTGATTTATGAATAAAGGATTTATGCGAGCTGCCGGCCGTAATGGAGGGGAACCGCGCGTCGAGTGCCCCTTCTTCGTGGAGTCAACGGAAGATACGCGACGAACCGCCGGGATTTTTAATTGATGCGCGATCGGGGGAGGCTACGGCGGAACCCTTGGAGGAACGCGACCTTCGGGAGGTACGGTCGAACGGAATACTTTATGAGGGTGTGCCCGTTTAGGCGATTTTTTCGTTATTGGAACGTTCTATTGTAGTTTACTAACGTTTAATTTTCTGACGTTTTATTTTCTCAACGTTTTATTTTCTTATTGTTCTATTTTTCAAACGTTCGACTTTTTTAATGTTATATTTTTTAAATGTTCTACTTTTTAACTTTCTATTCCTTAAACGTTCTACTTTGCGAACATTTCATTTTTTTGATGTTTCATTTCTCGATCGTTCTATTTTCTTATCGTTTTATTTTTCAAACGTCCTATTTTTTTAGCATTCTATTTCTTCAGTGTTCCATTTTCTTAATTCTCCATTTTTATAAACGTCCTATTTCTTAAGCGTTCCATTTTCATAGCGCCTTATTTTTGATCGTTTTATTTCCTCACTGTTTTATTTTTAAAGCGTTCTATTTCTTAAACGTTCTACTTTTTGAACGTTCCAGTTTTTAAATATTTTATTTTTCAGTCGTACTATTTTTTTACCGTTTTATTTATGAAACGTTCTATTTTTTTACCGTTTTATTTGTGAAACGTTCTATTTTTTGAACGTTTCATTTTTTGAATGTTCCACTTTCCATATCGTTTTATTTCTTATAATATAATATAATAATAATACGAATCAGACTCGCGATGGAAATTTCATGCGAGATCTATTAAATATTAATATTATTAACTTCTTCTAAATCGAAATCAAATTTAATTCTTCTGTTCTCAATGTTTCGAAATGAAAATGAATAAATAAAGCAGAGGAAACAAAAATTGTTCGGTCTCATTAGGCAAAATATTAAGAACAAATAAGTGCTGATCAACGCAGCATGAAAGGAGTCGTAGCGCAGGGGGTTAATGGGAGCGGCGCGCGCGCGAGCATCGGTACAAATAAACATTATTGACGGACACGATTAAAATCCTTGACACAATCGATCCGCCGGGGGTTTCCGCGGATTATGCGCTAAACGGGCATCGGAGAGCGGGGGTGGACGGGGGAGGAGGGGAGGGGGCGGCAGCCGGCCCTCGCCCGCTTACTAATTTGCCTATTAAACCGTGTTCCGCGGCGGGCTGTGTTTTACTACGCCCTTTGATAATATGACACCGCGTTGCTAGTGTAAATTTTCGAAGGGCCGGCACGGGAGCACGTTTCCCGCGACTCGCCGAGAGCGCGCGCGCGCGCCCGCGCCACCGCCGCCATTAGTAAACCCTCGTAAATTTATAACGCGTGTAAATGCGCGCGGAAATAATGGTATCGCATAGCTCATTAATGGCCGCGCCGCGATAATGCACGCCGCGCCGACTTCGGAGACATTAGGGTGCATCCAGTCGATGCGAATCGGATGGTTCTAGGTTATGTCGAGGCGGCCTTGACCTTTCCCTTTATGCGAACGGATACCTTGAATTTTCATTTCGGTGGTTGATGGAGATGCGGATGAAGCAGTTATTGTTTAAATAATTGTCCTGCAGTTTTGGGTTGGCTTTTTGAGTCGCGCGGTTCGCGTCGGTTCTTGCGATACCAAAATGGCCGATTTAGGCGATCGAGCGCGCAGAATGGAGGCGTCGCAGATGGGAATCGAAGATTTGTTTAGCTATTTATTAGCGCTTCGAACCAGGGGCTTTATTTAATATATGAGCTGTTTATTTTGAAGTTGACCTAAGTATATTTATTTCAAGATAGTGGTATATGTGAACAAATTATAAATTATATTAACAAAATGTATTAATAGATTAAAAGGTATTAGCAATAATGTTCTTGCATTTACAAGAGTTATTGCATTCTAAAGTCTTCGCTAAAATTAAATTATATGTGAAATTATTATTACAGTTAAAATTATTATTAATTACAGTTAAAACAACCACCTTCATATTTGTCAAAAAGTACTTAGACTTGCAAAATAGACGCCACATATATTCACTATTACTTCCTATTTATTTATATTTCCTCATAGAACATCGTTCGACGAAATTATCTTTTAATTATAACCTCTTTAACCTTTTTCACCTGTTTCTTTCTTTTCACATTGCCTTCCAAAATAGCTACATATAACTATTAAGAGGGTATTCGCCTTGTGGAATATTTTCGCATCGTCTCTGAATCTTGTTAATTCGCATTGTTTATTGGAATAGATCTCCTGCGAAACATTGGCGCAGTCCGCTCGCCATCTTGCGTTATCGTGTCAGTTTACCATCGCCGTTTCCGGCGCATTTCGAAGATCGATTTAAGAGTGAGCCGTGGAGCGTGTAAACGGGACCGGAAATAACGAGATCGCGTGGCTCATTAATGGTCACGCGCCCAACGCGATTACCCTAATGCAACAACGCTACGGTAAATATTTCACTTGGTGCAAAGGCCGAAGGAAAATCGAACACGAAGAGGCGGAGCCGCGGCTCACAGTGATCCGGATCGACGACTTCGCAGACATTTCGCCGAAGAACGTACTAATACACATGTCTTAATACACATTATTATCTATTGTCATATATCCTCGTTACACGATATAAATTATTGCAAAAATATCTTTCGTCACGCTTGTCATTCATTTTTATATTTTCGCGTCTCTTTGTGCGCAGATTTTTCAGATTTATATTTATATATAGAATAAACAATACACAATTATAAATATTTGTAAAAATATAATTCAACAGTACTTTTCTATCCAGAATACATCAATGAGAATGAATTAATAATTATTGTCCAACTCTGGTAATAAACAGTTCATTAACTAGAATGCGATTACTTTTAAATCCACCTGATTTCCTCAATGTCTCGTAAATATTTTTTAAATGTCTTTTAATTATTTCAAAAATTAAACATAAATATACAATTATATAACTAGAAAGTGCATTTGTGAAATTATAATTAAACAATATTTTTCTTCCTAGCGGATATCGATAAAAATCAATTAATAATTATCGTTCAACAAGTGCACATATCTCTGATCTTTTTCTCAATACAACATCTTCCATTATCCATAATCGAAAACGACTATTTGAAAAATATTTTTAGCAAAGATTTCACTGCTACAATTCCGACGATTTAAAAGTTGTAACAGAAAGTCGCCGAATTTCTCGATCCGGACCGCCACCGTGCCGGCTCGTATCCTACTCCGCTCGTTTTCCCGAATTTAATTTTCCGCCCCCGCGATCCTACCAAACGCGCGGCACGTCATAGTTGTAAAACATTTTATCGAACTGCTTCGGGTTAAGGGGAGTTCGACGGCACCAGCCCCCTCGCGCGCACACATCTATTCGCCCTATTCCGGCGGATCGAGGACCGGAATCGAAATAGTAGAAGCCTCGAATAATACCGTGTTACTACGGGCCGTGCGGTAATTTACGGATGCGGCGAAAGAAGTCGCGATGAATTCTAATGGGGCGCCCTTTTTCTTTTCACCGGAGTGGATCGAACAACCCCCTCCCTTCTCTAGTCCAATAGAAAGATTGCAGTATCTGGAGGGAAGCTTATGGGACTTGGAGTTTTATCAACCCCTTGCGCTATGATACTATACTGAATTTGATATAATATTGCTATTATTACTATTATTGTTATTTATTATTATTATTATTGTTATTAGAATATAGATTTTTGTGTATTTACGACAAAAATTACTGCATGTAATATTAAATAGTAGAGAGATTGGAAATAATTAATAATACTGTTGATACGTTACTTTCGATTTACTGAAATGAATTGTTAAGGAAAGGAAGCAATGTCTAAATTATTTCTATTTTATGTAACAGATGTATATAATTTGTGTTTTGTATAAAAATTCATAGTATATTTAGTATAAAGTGTGATTAATTTAGGAATTTATTGAATCATTTTTTTCGGAAGATGATCATCGAGATGTGGTCTTCGAAACATAACCTCAACGAGATCCGAGAACGTAGTACGAGAATATATAGCCTTCACATTTTTGTGCCCACGTGGCCGCCGCCACAATTTTCACAAGCAAGCGCCCGGCGTGCTCGAAGGCTCGTCCTGTGCCGAGGCAAAGCGACAAACGGCCACGCGCGTATTTTCCTTGTTCATCTTTCGAAAACGTTATCGCCGACAAAGTATCTCGGAACGAGCATAAAGTGGTGGGGGACCGTTTAAATCGTCGTCCCTGAAAAACATCCCTCCCTTCGCGCGCGAGCCTTCCGTTTCCCCCGGCCCCGGCATCCTTCAGACCGGTTTATCTCATCGAAGAACCCGCGGAATATTATTTCTGATATAATTCCCGGTCGTCGGGATTCTTCCCGCTCTCTACCCCTTTTTCGTCATTACAATTCCCTTACCCCTTCCCCCTCCGCCGCCGCTTCTTTCTCTATCGGAGTCGCTTCTCCGCGCTTCCCTTGAACGACCGCAGCGACGAGGACCTTCCTCTCCCTCCCTCTCTCTCTCTCTCTCTCTCTCTCTTTGTCGCGCTCTCTCGTCCCATCCTCGTTTCATTAATTTTATCTGCACGTTTTACGAGCGGCATCCGCAGCCCGAAACAAATTAATTGCGCCACGCCACTCGAATTAATTGGCGAGCTCGGCGAGGACTCCGCGTCGCGCCGCGAATCCGCGG
>NC_135778.1:8127850-8145916 GCF_028453695.1 Augochlora pura
TTTTGACCAAGTACTGTACTACAGTTACTATAATTTTGACCAAGTACTGTACTACAGTTACTATAATTTTGACCAAGTACTGTACTACAGTTGGTCAAAATAGCAATTTCGGATCTAAGCTCGAAATGGCATCGTGCGCAAACGGTTAATAAAGAGCAGCTCGCGGCGGACGCTAATCGCCGTGTGTCGTCGGTGTCGTCGGCGGGAACGGCGCGTAACCGATACAGAAACAAACGGTTTTTAATCCTCGGCGTGTGCGGAGCACGGCAGCGGCGACGTCGACATCGGCGTCGGCGTCGGGCGGCCTCTACTACTGTCTCCGCTCGGAGCCGCTTAAGTACGTTTACATGGCCTGGCTAACCCCATTATCATCCACCGACGTGTCCAGAGGGATGCAGAGGGAATAAAGAGACTCCCCGGGTGTCTCCTTTCCTCCTTCCTCTGCGTCAGGGTGCAAATAGAGAAAGAGAGTCTGAGACAGAGACAAAGGCAGAGAGAGACTGAGAGGGACAGAGAGAGAGGAGAGGAGAGGAGAGAGTTGAAACATGAGGACGGTAGGTCGGATAGTTGGCAAGAGAGAGAAAGAGAGAGAGAGAGGATGATTGAGTGAAAGAGAGGAAGATAGAGGGAGAGAGAGAAAGTGAGAATGGAAGAGAAAAAGATAGAGTGAGAGAGAAAGATAGAGAAAAAGATATAGAGAAAGATAGACAGAGTGAGCGAGAAAAATAGACAGAGCGAGAGAAAGATAGAGTTAGTGCGAGAGACAGAAGAAAGAAGACAGAGTGAGGGTGAGGAAGATAGAAAGTATGAGAGAAAGAGAAAGAAAAAGAAAAATAGATAGAATGAGAGAGGAATATAGACATAGTAAGACAGAAAAATAGACAGAATATGAAAGGAAGAGAGACATATCAAGAAAAATAAAGCTAGAGTAACAAAATGGAAGAGAAAGCTGGACAGAGTACGAAAAATATAGAATGAGAGAGAGAGAGAGAAAGGTAGACAGAATAAGAGATAAAGATAGACGTATCGAGAAAGAGAAAGCCACAGTAACAAAGTGCGACAGAAAGCTAGACAAAGTGACGGAGCCAGAGCGAGCGAGGGAGGCCAGCAGGGGCGAGGTCGGTGTGCGGTGTAAAAGCGGCTTCCTCGACGTGTAAGGTACGAGTGTAAGACTCTTAAATGGTTATTGGATTGAGACCCTGCTCGAACGAGCGGGAACTTACTTGGCGATATCCTGTCGTGGTAGCGGCGTTCATGGTCGAGGGGGATAGGATGAAGAGTGGCGAACGACGGGGGCGAGAGGGGCGGAGAGGGGAACAGGAAAAAGAGAGAGAGATGGATGGAGAGCAAGAGAGAGGAAGAGATAGCTAGATAGAGAGAGGGAGAGAGAGCGAGAGAGAAATAGAGAGATGGGGCGATGGAGAGGACGCGTGGTGACGGCTCGGCGAAGAAAGCCGAGGAGAGGAGGATCAAGGTGGCGGCGGGCGCAGAGGCGGGCAGGGTGGCCGAGAAGGAGCGTGTAAAAGAACGGGTCGTATCACAGGCCACACACGTACCGTGTAAATAGAGATAGCGGAAGAGGGCTGGGACGACGCGAACCGGGGAAGAAAAACGAAGAAGAGCGGCGAAGAGCGACGAAAGAAAAAGACAGAGTGAGAGAGAAAAAAAGAGAGAGAGAGAGTTAGAAGAAGAGGGAAAGAGGATACGACGGGCTGATGCGGATATTCGTATGCTCGAGGAGCAACGAGTGCCGCGGCTCTCCCGTCAGCCGGCTAAGTTTTCTTAACACTTTATTGCGGGGCCCATTGTGCTCCCGCCGCGCCGTCACGCAGCGGAACGGTACAAGTGCCATATGAAACATTTAGTCGCCGGCGAAACACTTAATTTAACCCGTGGCCCGACTACGGTTCTACCATCCCCCCCACCCCTAAAGCCACCCCGTAGAGTTACGCAGCGCGCTCGCAGCTTCTTTCGCGCTCTTTCAATATTCCAACGTCGACGGGAGCCGCGTTTCGCAGCCGGGGCACGCGAGCCTCGTAAGTATCCGGCATGTTAACGGAACACGGTTAATTAGAGGCGGACGCGAATTAGGAACGTGGCTGCCAACACACTGCGCAAGGATTGAAACGAGCGCTTGGCTCTGGACGCATTCTGTTTAAATTGCTACGGGATCATTCGTTTCGATTTGCTGCATTTGGCAGTCGGTTTGTTGGCGTTGTTTCGGTATCGGTCGCCGAGGATTTAACTCTTTCGTTTTTATACCGGCGGTGGGTTTATTCTTCTATGCGATAAGAATATCTTCTATTTTATATTTAATGTTATTATATTTTTTATTTGATATTTGGAATTTAAGTTACGTATTTTTGTAGGAGCCAAGGGTGTTTTATTTATCAAAGCGTACGGTAGATAGCATTCATTGTGATTTTATTTTGACCGGTTTAATATTTTTTATTTCGAGATTGTTGAAGTTATAAGAACTTTACTTACGTTTTGCTTCTTACTAATAAGAATTTTACTTACGTTCTTCTTACTTATAAGAATTTTACTTACGTTCTTCTTCTTACATAATAGGTTGGAAACTATGAAACGGGCGTCGCAGCTGAAGAAAAACAAAACAACAACTCCCGTTTCATAGTTTCCAACCTAACAGAAGAAGAACTTGCCCTATTTCAAAGCGTATATTATAATAGAATTAATGAAATATGTAAGTACATTCTCCTTTCATATTTTAGCTTTACACGTTCTTTTTCGTAACCTTTAACTAATTTAATTAATTACAGTCACTAAATTTGCCGTAAAAGAGACTATCATCACAATTATTTAAGAAAAAGGATTTTCTATATTAACAAATGAAGGTGGCCTTAATATTTCCAAACAAAAATACCATAACATTTATTAATTAATAATATATTATTAGACATTAATATCATCACATTTATTTAAAAAAGGGTGCTCCTTAAAACTAAGGGTTAACCTTTACATCACCGAACAAAAACACCATAAAACAATCAACATTACAGACACCTTCCCTCTCTAAACAAAACACACAACACTCAAAAGACATTCTACAACCAAAATCTTGAGTACGAAAGAAGATGTCTCGCGTTCGCCGGCGACCTATTAATTACACGCGTTCCAGCGACGTTGCGGCGAGAAACAAAGGGACGGGGGAAAACAATCCGCGGGTTCTACTACCCCGTCAGGTCGGTCGCCGGCGTAGAAGAACAGTTTTAATGGATTCTTCGCTGAGCGGTTTGTTGACAGAACCGTTATGAATATGGGGTTTCGTCTGCTGGTCCGTGCGCGCGGCTCTACGTTAAAGAGATTTTCTATTTGCCGGTGAATGGGCCAACCGCGGCGAGATCCCGCGCGACGTTAAATATGGCCGTGATAAAGCGCCACTTTGTTGCTGGGTAGAACACCGTCGCTGATTTCAATGGATCCGCCACCGGCAGATCGTTTTCGTTTTTTCTTTTAAACGGCGGAAGGGTCCGCGGATGAACGCGCCCATCCCCCCCCCCCTCCCCCCACACTCTTCGCCCTATTCCTGCCCGCTTTCGCACAGCGAAAACAGGCTGTTCGCGGACGCGTAGTCGTCCCGCATCTGCCAGGGACGAACAATCGCTGAGACACGCCGCGCGACAAATTGCCGTTTCAACAATCGGCCGCGGCCGCTCGTTCGCCTCGCTGTTTTTCTATAGTAATTTGTCGCGCGGCCCACCTTTCGTTGCCGCACTTCGAACGGTCCTCCGTTTTGGCGGTCTCTAGTTGGATCGTTCGTTTTGAGAATAGGGAAAGTATAGTATTTGCTTGTTTAGACAAAGTTATAGGTTAGGTTATTAGTTGAAAAATGTAATTTAACTGCTTGATGTAACCTTGACGAGTATGAGTCGTAGTGATTGTTATTGAATGTTGTTTTATTCTTTTGAAGCTATTATTTATTTATGCTCTTTATGTGGCAGTGTTTTTTTAGAACCACTGTTTTAAAACTACTTCGGATAAATATTCTTGGATACGTAATTTATAGAAGATTAACTCTTTTTTATTTTAAGTTAAATGAGAAAATTGACTACTTACAACGAAATCAACAACAACAAAATGTTAAAAATTGTCACGATACTACTTACTGTCCTCAATGGTCAAAACTCACCCCGATTTCAAGATGCTGTAACACACCCTCCCCCTAAAATTTAGTAAAAAAAACGAGTAAAAATTAAATAAGAAAAAATAAGTGACATCTAATAACAGAAGCAAGGAAAATCTAATAACAAGAACAAATGAATTCCAATAACAAAAACAAGTAAATTCCAGTAACAAAAACGAGGGAAATCCGTTAACAAAAACAATTGAAATACAACAATAAAACTGGTTGATCCCAGTATGACCGTCGCGATTGCGTTAAAAAGTCGCGGTAAAAAAAAATGTGCGAACGGATGAAAAGCTCGTGTAGAAAATCTGTCAGGGGAACAGCTTAATGCAATACCGGGCCGAGATGGCATGGTCGCGGCTGGATGCACTAAAATCAAGTCGGCCTCTGCCGGACCCCAACCCCCGTGAAAAAAGCGCGACTCGGGGCTCGGGGCTCGGGGACTCCAGGCTTGGTGTGTGCGAGCTCGCCTTAACTCTCCCCTCGAACTGCCGGTGGATATTGGTTTTCTTCGCGGGAACAGGAGGCACGGCGAAGTTAAGAACGACGGACGTGTTCGTTAATGTCGTCGCTGAAACAGCTGTAATATCCGAGAAGGCCACCACCGCCACGGCCGGGGCTGTAATCTGCCGGTCGGAACTTACGAAATTATGTCGCCGAACCTAATATCGCGTGTGGTTCGTCGCCGGCGAGAAAGAAAGACGCTCTCCACCCCTTCCCCCGCGGCCATTGTTATTCGAAAATTTGCTTTACAGAGGCGGCCGATGTTATTAATATTCATGGCGAACGGTATGCCGCGTTTATTTTCTCCACCGCCCGCCGCCCCCCTCCCCCCTCTCATCCCTCGTTTTCGCCCCCCCACCCCCCCCCGTCCCTCGTTTTTCTCGTACCCCTTGAACGCGTCCCGGCCAGACAATGGGTTAAATAGCCCATGTAAACATACTCGAGGGCGTCGGCGGCTCGAAAAAAGAAAGCGGCACGAAATGAAAAATCGCCGGTGTTAACGAGGTGTCATAAGCACGGCTTTATTAATATTCTTTCGCGTTTCGCGCCTTTCTGCGCAGAACGGTGAGGCCGAGCGGTCTATTTAATTACCGGTAATCGAGGGCCGGGTTTTGAGCGACGCGATTTTTTATTGTTAATACATTTTTGTTTAGGATAATTGTTTGAATTAGTTCGTTTTCATTTGAATATTTTATTTGGGTTATTTGTTCGTTTGTTGTGAATTATTTTGTGTGGTTATAAGAGCAGTTCTTTATTAGAATTATTCTTTATTTTATTCGAACAATTTTTTAATCGAACAATTCTTTGTTTGAATTGTTCTTTGTATTAACAGTTTCTATTCAAATTCTTCTTTAATCGAACAATTTTTGTTGGAATAATTTTTTAACGGATTATTTCTTTATTCGAATAATTTTTGATTAATTTGTTCGTATAAATGTTTATCTCGATAAATTTCTACTCAACTGAATATTTTTTCAATAATATCGAATTTATGCTATCGGATAATATCAAAAATTTGATTGAGCCAATTTTTACCTAAACAGAATACAACTTATTATTCTAATAATAGTAATAATTGTCTTTTTACAAGAAATTTTCTATCTTCACCTCGTATATTTTTACAATTTTAGCGCACGAAATATGCACTCGAGATGCATGAAAACCAAAGTATTTTCATATATTAAACTATTATATAAAAATGATTATATTAACAAAGTTATATCAAATTATTATATTAACAAAGTAATTTAAAATTGTCCTAAAATCGCTCTACAGCCTCGTCGAAAATCTGCTCCTTTCTCAGAGTCAACGCGACGTTCACCGAAATTCGGCCAGGTGTCCAAGCCCCCCGCGCCAGCAAATAATTGAAAGAGCCGCGCCATAGAACCTAATTGAAGGGACGCGATAGAGCATATTGCGTGAAATTCCTTCCCGGCAATATTCCCTCGGCGTATCGGCTTCTCGAGGGACACACCGTGGCCCCGCGCCCCGACGTTTACGGACCACCATTTTAGCCGATGTAAACGTCCTCGCGTTATCTTCCCGCGTCCATTTCTTTCCCTCGGAATCGCTCGCTTTCGCAGGAGCGACGCGCCAAGGTGTCCCCTCTCGTGCCGGTGGTCCTCGCTTGGCGTTCCAGAACCGTGGACAAACCGATCGCGACACACCCTTGGACAATTCCGGAAACAACTTGCATTCTCCAGCGAATGGGCGCACCTGTTCCGGAACCTGTAAATTCAACGTGGCGAATTTATCTTTAACTGAAGTCATTTATTTGTTTATGCACTAGTAAATGGAGCAAGCTCCTTGGATTATATGTAATTGAAACGATAAGGCTGTAAAGTGAATAAAAAGATAAAGAATAATAATAATAATAATAATAATAATACATTATAATGTACAATCGAACCAGATTGCAATACTCTAGGTTGAAACAAACGTCTTCACTTTACAATAAAAATAGCCGCGCATACCAAAAATTATAAAATAATTACTATACCCTCCCGCTGATAATTAAATTATAATTAACAAACTGTTAAATCTATCCCAAACATTTCAAACAATACTCCAAATCACCACAAATTAACTCTATTTATTATTCCATATATCACGACTAAACTTCTCCCTATTTCCTCCAATAATCGATGTGTACAAAAACTTTTCAACTTTACTAATTTATTGTTAAATGACCAAATTCCCATTCATCGACTCTTTATTCGCGATCTCATCGAAAATCCCGCGTGCCATCAAAACCGCGTCTCGTTCGTATAAAATAAAATAAAATCCCGAACCTCAGTTATTGCAATCTTTGCGCGCAAACGAAATCGAATAACAAAAGAGCAATCGTCCGGCGCAACCGAGCGGAAGACGGACGGAGGTCCTCGCCGATAAGAAAAGTCGTGACAAAAGGTGAGAAAGCAGATTGCCCGGCGCAAGAAAGACAAAACGGCAGTCGGCCCACTCGATGCGTCCAAGAGAGCTCGGGGAATGTCTCTGTAAAAACAACAAGAAAAGAGACGTCCGGAGGAGAGAATCGTCTCCCATCGGAGAAGTCCGAGAGCAGCGCGAGACGGGACATTGGTTCGACCAGCGCGCGTCTTCGTTTTGAAAAATGGCTTCCTAACGAAACCAGGCTCCGATTTCCGGTCCTTCGCGCCCGTATTTCGGACACCGCGCGATTACAAATGTCCGCCGTTTCCGCGGCGCGCGTGAGTTACGCGCAATATCGTCGGGCAGCCTGCGGAAAATTAAAAAGAGCGAGGAGGAGGAAGAAGGGAATAGAAGGAGAAGTGGAGAGAGAGAGAAATAGAAGAAAAAGAAGAGAGAGAGAGAGAGAGAGAAATATAAGAAAGCGAAGAAAACCAAGAAAGAGAAAAATAGAAGAAAAAGATAAGAGAGAGAAAAATAGAAAAAAAGCCAAGAAAGACAGAGAAGAAAATAGATCAGAAAGGGACGGCGACACAAATAATAATAAAAAAAGAAGGCGGAAAATAGGAAACCGATAATAAATAACTGCGGAGGCGGCCGTGTATGTGTGTGTCTGTGTGTATGTGTGTATGTGAATTCGCGCTTCCCGATGCATCGCAACAAATCACGTGGCCCGCGGAAATTAAACTCGTATCGGCGGATCGAGGCGATCGGGACGCGTCGTTGATATTGAAATAAATGTCTCTTGACGCCCCCCGACGCCGACGCCGCAGACGCGCGAGGCGTCGCGCCGTTGTTCCTCGTTCCCGGGCGCGCGTTTTACCGCGTAAACACGCCGGATCCCCGTTGCTCGCAACGCGAACAGATGCTGTGTGTCCATGCACTGATTATTATCGTTACGACACGCCGTCGTTCCTTCCTCCCCCTATTTAGGATCGTATTACGAGCAACTTCCCGTAAAATCGTTGGAAACGCGAGGCGACGCTCGCACGTTCGTATTCGGACAGCTGTTAAAACGCGAGAACTTTTTTAAACCTTAGCACTATTTATGGAACGATTTATGCGACGATTTGCACTTATTCGTATTTAATAATTTCCTTAATAGTATTGGGCAATTTTTGTTTCCTATATTGTGTTTATTTACCTTCGTTTCTATACTAACATAACTTCGTAATATACATTCTTCTGTTGTACTACTATTACAGAAGAAATTATTTTTACTTCGACGTATAAGAAATTAATAACATCCATGTTTAATACAGCTTGCATTAACTCCTTACCACGAGTGTGACTCTTCGATATAATGCAAGGGGTTAAACTTTAAACCTTGACATAACCTCGATGCGAGTCCCATCCCCAATAATTTAAAAATAAAATCCAAGTGGTTCGGTGTTGAGATTTGAATCAGAGGTGTAGGATCGCTGGAAAGAATTAAACGCTATAATCTACATTTAGCCCTTTAAAAAACAAAAAATTAACCTCAAAAATTAAACCCTTTAAAATTGTTATACAATTAATAAAATAATGTTCACATTATTAAATAGCCTTCTGTTGAAAGCATAACAGTTTTACGAGTCTCAAGACTGAATTTCATATAGCAAATTATACTAAGTACTATACTACAGCTGGTCGAAATAGCAATTTTGGATTTAAGCTTAAAATGGTTTCGAGTGGCAAAGGGTTAACACATTCCGCGTCACGGGTACCAACGATGGTACATGCTGGCATGTTTATATAATGGGCTAAAAAATAGTTTATAACAAATCTAGAACGAAATTATTAATTTTCATCACGAGAATGTATCTTAATGAATTTGTTTTAATATTATATGCGATTATAAGTTATTACAGATAATATAGCAAGCTTTAATAGAATAACAAATGACTGCAGTGAAGAGTCGAGTAAAAATAGTGCAGTATAAGAACGTGTTAACCAATTTCGCCGGGAGAGAGGAAGAACCGGAAGTAATCGAAAGGGCGGACGTCGCCCTGTTCGCCGGCAATGGAAGAATTTCAATGACTCGGTTATCGTTATCGATTATGGAAGCCACGGGTCTCTCGTTCTCGGTTCGCGTGACTCCGAAATCGGTTCGATAACCTTTGCCGTCGGCCACCGCGTTGCAACCAAACCCCTTCGAAACCCCGTTATCCAAGCGGTCGCCGTGCCCCGGCCTCCCGCGCGGCCCCCACCCCGCGACCGGCCTCGAGATATCGGTAATCCGTGTCTTTGTTTAATAATTACCAGGTCGATAGTCGCCGGCGTGCCGCGCGATTAATTACCCCCCGTCGCGGTGGTTCCCGGAGAGGTAATTGGATCCCGATGAACTGTTATCTTGACGCCGCTTAATCGGCCGACCGATGACCGCGTGGGGGCACACAGGTGGCGAGCGCGCGCGCGCGCGCGGCCTTTTTATCTATCGAAAAAACATTTCGCTGGCCCTGTTCCGCGGGGGTTGTTGTTTACAAAACCGGCACGGGGGGAGATCGCGTGCCCAGATAATGGTTAAATATAAATCCGTGGCGTAAAAATAGCACGCGGGATTCCGATAATGCCAACGGCGGCCAGATAACGCGTGCACTCTCTCTCTCTCTCTCTCTCTCTCTCTCTCTCCCTCTCTCTCCTGATCCACGTGATTCCCAGGGAACCGATAGTCACCGGAACCGGCTTTATTCGCTTTATTCGTTGCGCGGTGTATCCCACCCTCTTTATGGCGCGGCGGATTATTTTCGAACGCGACGCTAGAAGGGCGACCGGTTCACGCTGCATGAGGAAATACATTGGTTAGAGCTCGACTTTTTTCTTTGGCCCAGTTTTACTTTCGTTCGTTCGATGGAGATGAAATTCTGACGGAGAAATTCTGCTAGGAGAAAGTATGCAACGAGTCATGGTTTTCAGATGTTTTTATTCGTTGAACTATTAGGGTGGCCCATGAGTTACTTCCTTTTTCTTGATGCGAAATTAATAATCGATATTGGTTGTTTTACCTCTTGCGCTAAGAGGCTCTTTTCACGCTGCGTTGATTAGCACTTATTTGTTCTTAACCCTTTGCACTCAGCGGCGCCATTAATTGTTGTAGCACATTCCGAAATTATTGTTACAGATATCGCTGAAGCTTAGATTGAAAAAATTATTGAAACTGTAACTGTTACATAAGTCGCGAGACTCAATTTCATATGCATAGGATGAATTTTGTTATATAAAATGGAAATGCTAGAAGACAGAAAGATTATTTTAGATTTCCAGTTGAAATGGCTTCGAGTGCAAAGGGTTAATACTGTCTTTAATAGGACCAGATCATTTTAGTTTTCTGTATTGTCTTTATCTGCTTCGGTTTCTATACTTTGATAGCAGAATAATTTATTTTTACTTCGATATATAAGTAGACAATATTATATTGTTTCAATAATATTATATGTTTAATTAATATTATATGTTTCTCCTTAATAAAAATTTACGTTCTTCTTTATTTTTGCAGATCGAGGATGATCCTACCCAAAAGGAGAAGGTAAGTGCTCTACATCATCTTTCTTTCAATTACAAACTTCAATTTCATGAAGAAAGGCATAATTGTCTTAATGTCTTAAAAATGCCTTAAATTCAAGACATTTTGTATTTTCAATAGTGAAGCTTACTGTTGTTTAAATATACGTCGATTTGAACAATGAAAAATTAACGCGACGCCAACAAAATATTAACAACGATCTTCCGAGTAAGAATTTGTCACGGAAACCAACAATAGTATTATAAAAAGTTCTCAAATGTCTGTTTCCAAACCACAATAATGCAACAATCTCTAAGTAAAATTTCGAAGTAAAATCATTAAGTAAAATCTCTAAGTAAAAGGAGAACGTAAACTAACCTCCAAAACTGAAATAAAACACATGAAAAATCTTGCGTCACGGTAACCAAACCGAAAGCAAAATAAAAATATATCTCTGCCCCTGACAATTACAAAAAATAAAATAAAAACTCCGTAAAAATACACGATTTATTCACGATTGCCCGCTTCCTGAAAAGCGAACTTTCTCCGAGTACCGTCGAAAATGTCGGAATCTTAAGCCCGGAATATCGAAGCTCCGATTTCTCTACTCCAGCCGGGAATACAGGAAAGTTCCTCGTTACAGAATAGACTCCGTGATCAGAATATTTCGCCGTATAGGATAATCATCGTGTCACCTAAATAGCAATATCGCCGAGATTTCCCGAAAATCGTGAAAATCGGAAAAGTCGGAAAAGTCGGCGGCCCACCCTCGCCTATGTATACGAAAGCCAGACCT
This sequence comes from Augochlora pura, assembly GCF_028453695.1. NCBI lineage: Eukaryota > Metazoa > Arthropoda > Insecta > Hymenoptera > Halictidae > Augochlora > Augochlora pura. Next base: position 8,139,206 of record NC_135778.1, read on the forward strand.
CCGAAGCAAATGGAAAAAAGGGTCTGCAAAGGAAAGCGAGAGAGAGCTGGATAAAGTGAGAAAAAGTGAGAAAAAGCTGGAAAAAGAAAGAAAGCGAGAAAAAGAGAGAGAGAGAGAGAGAAAGCTAGAGAAGGAGAGATAGAGCATTGCTCGCTTATTATACTGATCGCGGTTGACCGTGGCCCCTATTTCTCGCTCGTCTCTTTTCGGATTCCCGCCTCGCGCCGCGGCAATGTCCCCGGATCCTCAAATCCTGCATCCAATTTCGCCGAAGGGCCGGCCCTCTGTCCCTTTCGCCGCAAAGAACGATTGGGGATTTCGGACAGAATTCAAACAAATCTTGTCCATCGCTAACCGCGAAACGAATTTTCGGTTCCCGCTCCTCCTCTTCGGCCGCGCCGTTGCGATGCCTGCCCCCCCCCCCTTCTCTCGCTCTCCGCCACCTAACTCTTAGCCGTTCCAGCTAGATTTCGTTTTTCAAATCGAATTCACTTTTTCCACGTCGACCCGAGACGAAGTCGAAGTCTCGCCACGATCACCGGGCTTCTCGGCCGAAGATTACCAACGCGGGGCCCGCACTCCACTTCGCGCGAAGTTGTCGAGACGCGGACGAATGGCGGACGTCTGTTCACGGGGACATGGTGGACCGAGGTATACATTCGTTTCGACGATTCACATTCGAAAGCAGAGAAGTCTGTATTCTTTCTGAGAATTAATTAACGCTTTATTATAGTGCGATGACTGAAACGTGGAATTGGAAGTAAGTTAGGTACTGTGTTTGGGAATTATTGTTATTAATTCTTCTATGTTATATATTTAAATAAATAGAAAAATCCTTTATGGTATGTTAAAGTAGAGTATATAAATGTTTAATAGAGTAGGGAAATGTTTATTGTATAAAATGTTGCTTGGATGATTGAAAGAATATAACAAAGTATCGATCTTTCGCGTCGTACAAGTATTCACTGCATAAATGATCAAAGTTGTGTGGAGATTGTTTTTCAAAAAGTATATATTTAGTTTTATTATTTATTAAACAATAGTTTGAGACAACAGTTATGAGTACAATAAATAAATAATTTTTAGTACAAGGGAATAGTGACAAAATAAAGTTACAAAGCTTTTAATTGCAATGGGTTGGCAACTAAGTGATTGGGGATGGTAAATAAGAAGGAAAATTTGAAAGTTTTGCTTATTTCATTTAAGCAAATCAATTTTTGACATTGTCATTTTTTCAGCGCCTCGTTTCCATATACAGAACATAACTTTTTGCGTCTTTGCGATGCGTTCTTGCCTTTTCGAAAATAATACAACAAAATACATCTAAAACGCGCTTCCTATTCTTCCACCGTCAAACTGTAATAAAAACGAAACTAATTAACTAATCGACACAATTTTTGCACTATATTAAAGACGGAAGTCCAAACAATAAGATAAGAAAATAAAAGAGCGTGCTAAGATACCATCCATTAACAAAATCCGCAATCACTCGGTCACCAAACCCAATAAATGAAATTAATGAAAATTAAGCGAAACGAATTTCGAAGTGAATTCGAGAAACCGCGCACTTATGCACAGTGGCGTAGATCGAAATATATATCCACCCTGTATACCGATCCGTCCGGCTCGCCGAATAATCTCGAGCCACTCGGACCAATTCCGGAAGAGTTATGCCCCCCCTTCCCACGGCGAGGGAAGCCGTCCCCCCGTAAGTATGTCGGCAGCTTACCAAAAAGCATCGTCGCGAAATTTTCTGTTTAAAGAATTGGCCGCGTCGGCCGACGTTCTCCGCCGCCTAGTGGGGATAAGCGATTCCTCTTCGGCGGTAACAGTGCCAGCGAAAGTTTCACCAAGAAAATATTGAAAACGATATTCCCTACCCCCTTTCTCCCCCCCCCCCCCCCCCCCCCCCCCCCCCCCCCCCCCCACTCCACTCCAGCACCCCGTCCTCTCCTCAGTTGGCGGATATCGGCGCGATAACGTATCTCCGAGGCGAGCGCCGCGGTAATACGGATATCCTGGCGGAAAGAAAAACATGGACGATAATATTATTCCGTCGCGGCGAAGTCGATAACGAGGTTTTCGGCCCCGCGGAGGAGGGTCAGCGCGATGTTAATATTTCCGACGGAGAAATCGCCGATAATAATATTCTCGTCGCCAGGCGAATCCGCGATAACGATACACGGCGGAGGGGAGCCGACCGTGGGACGAGCTTCGGGCCGCTGGCGCGCTCTGAGAAGAGTCGAAGGTGAACTTCGCGAGATGAGAGGAAGATAGAGAGAGATAGATGGACAGGTAGATGAAGACAGAGGCAGAGTCAGGGACAGAGACAATGACAGATATAAGGACAGATATAGAGACAAAGGCAAATATAGAGACAGAGACAGATATAGAGACAGAGACAAATATAGAGACAAAGCCAGAGACAGAGGCAGATGTATAGACAGAGACAGAGGTTTTGGTTCGAATAATCGCGCCTTTTCCCGCGCTTGTGACTTTCCACGTGGCTTCGAAACGCGATGGCGTCGCTTCGAGCTTAAGACCTTGCGCTCCGATGTCGCCTTGATATTAGTAAATTAATTATCAGTATTGTGACTGTGTAGAGTGTGTGACTAAAAGGACAAGATCTTTTGCTTGTTAATATTAGTTTGATTATAGTTGGATTTTATTAGGATTCAATATTAAGTAAATTATAGTTTGATGTTATTTTGGCTGAATTTTTGTTCGATTATAATTGGATTCTATTAGGATTCAATTTTACTTAAATTATTGTACATGAATAATTGTCAGTGAATATTGTAAATGAAAAAGAAAATAAATAAATGAATAAAAGGAAAAAATAAGTAAATGAATAAATGAACAAGTAACGAAATAAATAAATGAATAAATGAACAAATAACGAAATAATTAAATGAAAAAATGATAAAATAAGGAAATGAATGAACGAATAAATGAAAGGCTAAGGAAATGAATAAACGAATAAATGAAAAAATAAATAAATGAATAAATGAACAAATAACGAAATAAATAAATAAATAAGTGAACAAATAACGAAATAATTAAATGAAAAAATTAAAAAATAAGGAAATGAATAAACAAATAAACGAAAAACTAAAAAAAACGAATAAATGATAAAATTAAAGAACCGAATAAATACTAAAATTGAAGAACCGAATAAATAATAAAATAAATAAATAACAACTAGTTCTACTAAATTATCGCTCGAAACACTGAAACAAGCTAAAAAAGGAAGAACCGTGTTTATCTAGTCCAGGTTGCCGCCACGTGGAGAGACAATTCGTCGAGGAACGAGCAGAGAATATCGCGCGACTCCATTCGCAACTCGAGAATCAGCGAGTTAGGCAAAAGAGAGAGAGAGAGAGAGAGATTTGGAGAGAGAGTGTTGCAGCGATGCCGGGTGGCCGCACGACGGCAGAATTCGCGTCGCTCCGTAGGAATTTTAACGCGGCGTTGGGCCGCTGCTTAAGACACCGTTAAACCACCTCGCCAGTACACTTATTTTTACGACTAGGCGAGTTGCCTCGAAGCCATGAAAAAGTTCGGGCTCAGCCCCCGCCCCCGCAAGTCCTCCAATAAAGCCCGACGTGAGAGAGAGAGAGAGAGCGCCGTGTGCTCGAAGGCTGTTTCCGCGCGCGCGGTCGGTCGAGCGGGTTGCGCGCGTCTCGCCGCGAGCTGGCCCCGGCACCCGGCGAACACGCCGACAGGAATTGTGTTTAAGAAAATTGCCCAACCCACTCTCTCTCTGCCCCCTTCCCCCCTCCCAGGAAGAAGGATGGAACGACGGGCTACCCTTCCGGCGAACTAGAGAGGATCCTTTTCACGGCGTCGAAACACGACGGAAAAAAGAGGAACGACCGGAGAACCAGAGGAAAACTGAGACGAAGAGAGAAAAGCGAGAGAGAGAGAGAAAGTGAGAGAGAAACAGAGACGCAGAGAGAAAAGCGAGGAAGAAAGAAAGAGCGAGAGAAATAAAGACAAAGAGAAAAAGAGCGAGAGAACCAGAGACGAAGAGGGAAAGAGTGAGAGAAACAGAGACAAAAACAGAGAGAGAGAGAGAGAGAGAGAGAGAGAAAGGGAGAGGGACGATCGTTCCAACTCGCGGGACGGCTGTTGCTGAAATTGAATCTCCGCCGTTAATTCGACAAACACGACCGATTCGGCGCTGGAAACGCTCCGAAATTCGAGGAATTCTCGCGCTCTCCGCGGAGCTCGCGCGTTTATGCCCGGGATCCTTTTGACTGCGCCGCCGCCTCTCTCGAATTATTATTCCGCTTACCGTCGGAATATAACTACAATGCGGCACCCGGTTTCGGTAATTTTCTAAAGAGGGATCGGACAACGACGATGAATACGCGCGACCGTTTTAGTACGCGCCGATTTTCCTGTCCGACGTTTCCGTTTTCTTCGAGAACTCTTTCTATGAATTTTCGATTCCATGGGAATAGGAAATTGCGAAGCGTTTAATCGCATGGACGATCGCTTAGAATATTAGTTTTTGGAAAAAATGACACGTGGATTTGAAGATTGAAGCTCTTTGGTTGAAATGACTGTTTGAAAGTTAGGGGATGATTTTTTAATAATGTTTTGTGCCAGGAGAAAGGCGAATGAGTTTGGGGGCATTGTCTGACTTTTGTTGTCACGTTCTGCTGCGAGCAGTGGAGGATTCGGTGATTTATTTGAGGGGTTGATAGGCAATTTGCTTGAAGAATTTGTTTGGTATTTTTGTTATTGTTTAGTTTGGATTTTAGTAAAATTTTATTTTACAGGGTTTAATGGAGCAGAGAGTTATTTATTTGAATATTTATTTTTGGAATATTCTGTTGTCTTCTGTTGAGTGTACATATTATTTGTTAATCAATCGGTTATTTATTAAATTGTTGTGTTATCGTGTATAAAAGGTCCTGAAGTCATTTGAAACAACTTTCTCCTTTACAACAATTTTCCTCGATGCATTGTTAACGAGTTATTAAGAAAAAACTCTGACTAATCAGAGACAAGCTCAGCTTGCGCGGGATAGCCGAGCCAACGATGTCCAGATCCACGGATTAACTCGGCCGCCTCGCGCCAACCGAGCTCGCATCTCATCGGCCACTGTTTTTCCGTAATAACTCCTAAACGACGCCTCGGAGAAAAATTTTGCAAAGGGAAAAGTTGCTTCAAATTGCCTCGGGAACCTCTTCAAGATGTTAATAATAATTACAAAATTGTTTTCATGCACGAATTCCAACGAATACCAACGAATTTCGACGAAATCCAACTAAATTCAGAGCGAAACGTCCCGTTACCCGAAGCAAACCGATTTCGAATTATTCCTCGTCTCGCATTCGCGCGCGTTCCGACGCGACGATTTCCACGAGAAGCGAGAACAGCGCGAAGCGGCGGCAGGGGGGGGGGGGGGGGGGGGGGAGGGGATATCATATCGCGAGGATATTTCTTCGCATCGATTTCTGATCGACGTCGACGTCGAACGGCGAAACAAGCAACGGCGGGAACGATAATGCTCGTCACAGCGCTCGCATCGTATTAATTCTTCCCCCCCCCCCCCCCCCCGCCCCCCCTGCCCCTCGGCCGGCAATATTTCGCCGATGATGGACGTTTAACGGTAAATTTATCCGGGGGCCGCGTAACAAATGGACGGGACAGATTGAAACAAATACGATCGTTTTCTGCACGGCTCGGCTATGGGCCGACGCGTGACGGCGCGGGGAATCGATTTCCGGCGTATTTCGCGCGCCGCCGATTCTCGCCGATCGAAATCGATCAGCGGACGTCGACGATCGATGACCCGGGGCTGAATGAAATAAAAAAAGGGGTGAGACGGGGTTTATGAGAGATAGATAGATAGATAGATAGATAGAGAGAGAGAGAGAGAGAGCGAGAGAGAGGGAGGGAGAGAGAGAGAGATAGAGAGAGAGACAGAGAGAGAGAGAGAGAGAGAGAGAGATGTAGAGAGGGAGAAAGTGAAAGAAGACGAGAGAGAGAGAGGGGGGCGGAGAGGGGGGGGTGGATAAATAAATAGTTAGATAGGTAGTGAGAGAGAGGGGGGGGGGGGAGGTGGTGGAAAACGTTGCAAAATCCGGCCGGCAAAATCCATAATAAATCGAGTCCTTCGCGATCCTCCGCGCTGCGATCCCTTGTTGTTTTTCCGCGACGGGAATCACTCGAACGCATTCGTCACTCGGCCAGCAAAATTCAAATATTTGTTACGTTCATCGCGCGTCATTGGAAAAGCTGTATTTGCCGGGGCGCCGGACGTATCCTTTTTGCGAAATGCGAAAATCCATAAATATTACGGGCGGACGGGGGCTCTCGAGCTGTTCCCGCAGCGTCAAAGGAGCGCGGCATTCTGCTAGCGAAAAATCGCCGATTCGTTTCAATTTTTTTAGAAAACCCACGTTCGTTTTTTATGAACGAGGGTTGGCCAGGTGTTTCATTAACCCTTCACCGTAGTTTAGGGAATCGGTCTCGCGATGAAAAGTAATAACCTGTTGGAAATTGGAACAAAATTCCGACCTTTTTTGTCGTTAGCATTTAACTCTTTACGCTTGGAATTATTTTAGAGGTTAGGTAACAGCTACTCGGCGCCAATTTGTTGTAGAAACGAGCAGTTACGAATTATATTATTGAGTACAATAATATAAAATTAATACTCAATTATTGCTCATATTATTTACTAGAATTTTGGAACCA
>NC_135778.1:8146016-8163098 GCF_028453695.1 Augochlora pura
AACCGTCGCCCTAGAACCGCCATGGTGAAAGGCAGAAGGGTGTTTTGATCTGTTCGACACGGTGGAGCACGTACCAAGGTCTCCGATCATTCCATTAACGAAGGATAAAGGAAAAATAAACGTTAGAAGGAACGTCCGACGCCCGGGCCTGGAGATTTTGTTAAATTAACCCCTTGCCGTACCACTTTCTTCCTAATTACAATGGTAAGCACCTTTTCGATTGTAATAACTTCTTAGAGCAGAAAGGAGTTAACAACGACGTCTTCCACATTTGTAGCCGCCGCGCGCTCGCTCGCGCTGCGGCAGGAAAGTCTCCTGCCCTTCAATCGGGCGATACCCTCTCGCGACTTCGAGGACCGATCGAAAACTTCGTCGCCCGTAGGTCCAAGTTCTTGCGGGTTCTCTACCGTCCACGGTAGACCACGGATTTTATGCGCTCATTTTTTCCCTCCTCCGCCTCCTCCTCCTCCTCTATCCTCACCCCCCCCCCCGCGGACCGGCGAAACTCCGCGGCGAGGATCTTCGCGGGGAAGTTTAACAAGCTTTTTATCTTCCTTCGAGCACGGCAGAGCGGAACAAATATTTTCTTGTTTCTTGCAGCGAACTTCTTCTTCTCGCGGACCTATCGCTTGTGATTCTGCAAGCGGGGAGACCGGCGCGTTTTATTCAATCGTCGAGTCGACGCGGTTCTGCGTTTTCATTTAACGTCGGACAGCACAGTGTTAAAGGAGGGAGTCGTAGTAATACGATTTATCTCGACTGTAGCTTAAAGCCGGGAGTCGTATTAGTACGGTTTGCAACCTCATTGCGCAATCCATGCGCAATCCATGCGCACTACGTTTGTATTTAGTATGTTTTGTGGTTTGAAGCGTTACCTAGCATACTTTCGTCAAGATCCCCCGCCTTTAATGTGTTAATAAGTAATTAGTAATAAATTAGGCTTAGTAAACGGAATAAATAAATGAATAGGTCCAGCAACGATATTCCCAAAATCCTAGATTTTCAAACAAGTCACTCCTATTATTGCTTCAATAAAAGGCCTACCGTGTTGAAAAGAAACGAGGTTTCTGTACAACACGAGGCGACCGTCGTGGTGCACCCTTCGAAAGGACCTCTCACGCTCAAACTTTAGAAAGAGAGAGAGAGAGATGGAGCAATAGTGGGACAAGGGAGGAGGGCGCGCAATTTATAACCGCGGCACCCTCCCTCGAGGAATTCGCGTCGCGGCGCTAACTCCGTCGAAGAATTTAAGAAATAACCCCCCCCGTGGGGTCGCGACACAGAAGAAGCTGCCGAGTCAGGAATCCGAAAAGACTTGTATTTTCGGGAAAGGCTCCCGGCCTCCTTTACAAGCGAATAACAATGACGGAAGGAGAGGAAGAGGAGAAAGAGAAGAGAGAAAGAGGAGACGGTGAGAAAAGGAAGAAAGAGAGTAAGACAAAAAAGTGAGCAATAAGAATACGACAGTAAGAGGAGAAAGAAATAAAAAGAAAAGAGAGAGAGAGAGAGAGTAAGAGAAATTGTGCAAATTTTGTGATTTTCTGGGCAAATTTTCAGTTCTTTGAAGTAATTTTGAGTTAAATCAGAGCGAATAAATTCGATGATTGTAATTTTGAACTAAAATTATTTTAGGTTGTTGAGATTTTGAATTAGTTTTATTGATGTTAATATTATTGATAACGTTAATTTATACTATTTGAGTAATTTTAATTTTTTAAAAATTTTGAAAAAAGAAGGCAAGGGCAGAAAGAGCGTAAAAGAAGAAAGAAAGAGAGAGAAGAAAGCTAAGAAATAGAAAAAGAGAAGAAAGCTGAGAAAGAAAGGAAGAGAAAAAAAGCAGAGAAAGAAATAAAGAGAAGGGGAAGCTAAGAAAGAAATAAATAGAAGAAAGCTAAGAAAGAAATGAAGACAAGAAAGAAAGAGAAGGAAGATCACAGGACGCGATACCGCGTCGTCCCCGGTCAGAGTCGTCGCATCAGCGTCGCATCCCGTCGAAGAGAGACGAAAAACATCTAGATAGAAAGGAGAGAGTCTCGGCCGTGCTCGGAGCAACGTCCAGAGCGGGTGCCGGATCTATATATATATATATATATATAAAATAATCCCCAGAAATGGAGGGAATAAATCACTCGAGTCGTGAGAGGCATTCCTGATCAGATATAGGGGGGGCTGGGAACGGGATAAAAACCTTCTGTCTCCCTTGGATCGCAGAAGGAACTTTGCTTCTGACCGTTCGCCACCCTCTCTCGACCTCGCCCCCACCGCCTCCCCCGGCCCCTCTAGACCGTGCTAGACCCCTCTCTAGCCCCTTGGCAGACCCATCTAGCCCCTGGTAGACCCCTCCGCAGGGGTTTTGCAGGGAGCCGCGCGTCCACGCTTCGCCCTTTGTGCCCATTGGCAGCAATCCATTATTCGACCACGTCAATTACACCCTCCGCGCGCGCCTAACGACTGAAGAATTCGACGTGCCGCGAGACACCGGCCCTTACGTTCCTATCCTACACGGCCTGTCGGACGGTCGAGGGCCCTCGAGAGCCCGGAATTGATAGGCGGAAGGGTTCGTTCCGATTCGCAAAGTCCTCGCGGCCGATCCTATGGAGCCCGGGGAGAGACCCCCGGACTTGAAGCCGAACGGCGCGACAGCCAGCGCCGGGACCTGTCTTGACCACCTTCCTCCACCCCCGTGCCGCTCGTGGTGGACGCTCATTTCATTTTCGACGACGTGTTTGTACGGGCCGACCTTCGGAACCCCGACCACTCGGCCTCCTCGCTTTTCATATTACCAACCCGGGTAAATATTTAGCCGGTTCGAGATCCGCCGGCCGATAAATACTTGGAGAAACGGCGCGCTCCGGCGGATGGCCGTTCTTCTTCCGGCGTCGTTTGTCGATTGGTAAGGGCGAACGGCGGGCGTGGTGATCGGTGGAGGGACGACGGGGTAATGTTGGTTACTGTTCGTTAGGAGTTCGGGGGGTTTTATTGTGAAATGAATTGGTCGGGGTCAGTGGGTTAAGGGTTATGCGTGGCGGAATTATCGTCTTAATGCGAAAGGTTCTGTCATGATAAGGTGAGATAATGATGTGAGGATTTATGAGTCTTTGATCTTTTAGGTACGGCAAAATTCCGTGTAGGGTTGTTTCTTTATCTCTTTGGGACACGGCGGGATTAATAATGTCCCACCTTTTTAATGTACAGTAATGCATGATGAGACTATTTAAGTCTCATTTCAATAAATTCAGTTTCGTTCTACAAATTCAATTGAATTACTATTTGTTTATGTTTCTATATGTTTTCAATAAAAAAGATACCAATTTTGTTTAATTAAAAACGCGACAATATTTCTGTGCCACACGGGTCTATTTATTTCCTGAAATCCCGTGCCTCTAAGAGTTATATAGCAGAGTTTTACGTGAATTATGTGTAAATAATACAATATTGTAAAGCGTGATGGACGATGCTATTCCCTACGCGAGCACTTTCGAATGTTCTGGGGGATTAAATTATAATTTTTCTTCATTGCGAGTGACTTTTCGAACATGTTCCATATATAATATACATCTATAGTTGTATCTTGATATAGTTATATCCATACATAGTTATTTCCTTATTTAGTTTTATCCACAAATATTAATATATAACTGCAACTGACTATATTCATATATGTATATCTACATGATTCTAACCTACCCACGTACGTCTATAATATTCATATACATCCACACGTATACATACATTATGTAGTGTCTACATATATAGAGCTCGAACAGAGAGCAGAACACAGCAGAATAGAGGCACGTACGCGTTTATTTCGCACGCGGCAGCTTTTTTACGAGGACTTTCGACGCATCAGTCAGAGGGTGACGGTTCTCGCGAGCCAGAGGGAAAGAAAGAGAGAGAGAGAAGAGAATAAAAGAGAGAGAAGAAAGAGAAAAAGAGAGAAATAGAGAAGCAAGACAAAAATAGAAAAAGAAATAGTAATGAACCGAAGGAAAAAAGAAACGTTTTACATTTCTTTCCTACCCTTCTTTGCTAGCCATCGCGAAATCATTCGCAGAAAATTAATTCGCATATGTTTCACTATTGTGAATTCTTCTTTTCTCAATTCTTCTTTAAAATGAAACGTTCTACTTCCTTCACTCTTTCACAGGGGATAGAAAAGATTTATGAAGCGATCCGATAAGACAACGGTACACGCTTCGAAAACATACCTTCTTTCTTCCTCTCTGATAAAAGTGGCGTAATCAATATCGATGGCTATCTAAGGGATGAAGTACGAATTTGAAACGGAACGCGATAAATTCCTGATAGCATAAATATTTTATGTTGATCGTGGAAAAAACAGGTTTGGGATAAAAATATATTTGTTTTTTCGTTGAATGTTATTAACAAGTCGAGAATTACGTAACAATGTTCTCAAGCTTGTGTTTATTCCTTCTAAATTTTTGGTGTTATAAACGAAGGAGAAATTCACCGTAAAAATTTTAGTAAAATAAAAATAATTTTTAGTCGTATATTTGAAATTATCTTATATTTATATATTTATGTATTTACACATTTATATATTTCATATGTATGCTTGGAATAGATATACTTTGTCGCTTAAAATGGAATTATTATAAGTCAGAATGAATCATTTTAAATTGACACTTAATGGCACACTTAAAATGGCTCCGAGTGCTAAGGGTTAAACCATCTGTCAATCAAAGCAACAAAGTCTCTACACCTTCAATTAAATAACATTATCACGAACATTAATTAAATCGATATTAAAAACATATAATAATATAACCTTAACAATATAATAGCAATAAAAAAACAATATAATAATATAACCCTAACACATATCCTTAGTATTGAAGGTTACTTTTCTGCAATTATACCACGATCACATTAAAAAACAAAATGAAATAAAACATTCCTTTTTCCATCCTCCCGCATCGCTTAAATACGTACTATGCGCCGCAACAGAGGTGCAGTCACACTCTCGTCTTCGCACCCGGCAAGAATATAGGTCGACGTGCCACCGGGAAAATAATCGAAGGTCCGCGGCGTCGGCGGCGAAGGGTGGCGCAGAACGACGGAGAGGGCGAGGCTTAATTCGACGGCGGGTTGCGGAGGTAAAATCGGAGGGGGGACGCAATTTTCCTCGGATTAAAATCGAAGGATGGCGGATCCGCTGCTCACGATCGGCTTCATTAGGCGGCGAGATTAAACAAATCGCGCGTGAGCGTCGAAATGAAAAACGTCGGAATTATCCCGGCAGCAGCGGCAGCCCCCCTTTCCCATGGGAGGCCTCCATGACGCGCCCCTCCTCCTCCTCCTCCTCCTTCTCCGCCGCCGCTTGCCGCGTCTTTCGCCCGGCGTGCCTAAACATTTTCCACCCCGCCGGGAAGTCAAAAAGTGCTTATTTCCTCACGTGTTCGGCTCTCTTCGACGTGACCCTCGTAGCCGCGGTTCCGTCGGATTCTTTTCCTCGCCCCTACCCGACGAGGGGTTGCTAAATTCTTTCGCTGGCGTGTACGTGTGCGGAAAAATTCATTAGCGCGTCCCCCTACGCGCGATGGGACAAAATCGGCGGACGTATTACATCGTTCGCGACGCGTTGCTGCCGCTTAGAACTGCTGACACAGCAGCGGTGGATTATTCCGCTGGTATCGTTACTTGATTAATTATTGCGGGTAGGAGATAATAAAGATAAAGTCGTTGGTTTACTGTAACACTTCCGAGAGCTGGATATAGCTGTGTGTCACCGAATATATACGGCGTTTATTAAATGTCGAAAGAATCAGTTGCAATTTGGAGATAAAGGGTTCTTGAGGTGATTTAGAGCAACTTTTTACTTTACAACAATTTTCTGCGAGACAGCGTAAACGAGTTATTAACGAAAAACGTTGGCCAATCAGCGACGAGTACCGCTTACGCAAGGCGCCTGAGCCAATGAGCGATCCTAGGTGTCGTCCACTGGTTGACTCAGCCGTATTGCATCAGCTGAGCTTGTCTCTCATTGGTCAAGGTTATGTATACGCAATACAGCTAAGTCGGTAAGCTAAACTATACTTCATCTGCTCACTGGCTCAGCCGCCTCGCGTCAGCTGACCTCGTCTCTCATTGGCCAACGTTTTTCATTAATAACTCCTAAACGACGCCTCGCAGAAAATTGTTGCAAAGGAAAAAGTTGCTCCAAATCACCTCAGGAACCCCTCTATCCCTGCTGCGAGCGATTTCTGGCCATCCTGTATATACCGTACGCAGAGACAGATCCCCGACGGTCGTTAAGTAGAAATTTGTTGGAGTGACATCGGAGGCGTGACATCTCCAGCGCGTTGGAAAAAGGTTGCGCCCGACGCCCATTATGGGGAGCAAGCTGGCGGATATGCTACTCCATATGTCGCTACCAATATCGGGCCGGTCATCGATCATTTCGAGCTTCTTTTCCAAGTACCGGTGGGGGGGGGGGGGGGAGAGGGTGGCGCCCATCAACCGACAAGGACGAGAGGCGAATTTCATGATCGCTTGTAGACGCGGCGATGCGTGCCCCGATCGCTGATCACCCACGTCCCCGCCCCTCGTTTATACTTTTCTTTCGGGTGGAAAGTATTGCCGTAGAAGGGGTTGACCAACCTTCTCTGGAATATAATCGCGGTCGCCGCGCGCGTTGATTAGCTACGCGACGTATAATCGATAAGCGAGCAGCAAAAATAGTCGCGCGGAGGACTTTTGTTGAATATTCATCCCCGTCCCTTCCTCTCTCTCTCTCTCTCTCTCTTTTTCTCTTTATGATTTCGTTCCGCTAATGGCGTTCCATTCGTCGTATTGTATTTTTAACGAGTGTATCAAGGCGCGATACGGCCGAATGGAAGGTTTTATGGAACGTGAAACGCGCGGTGTTGGCGAATTTTTATGTGGGAATCCGGAAGAGAGTTCGACGGACATTTCTTTTTCAATTATGCGAATACTGGGATATTTTTGGGAATTTATTGTGGACTTGCAAGGGTTAATGAAAATATCTTGTAAGTGTGACGAAGATTGTAACATCGAGCAATTATTTTAAAAATTTATTCGATTTTATTTATTTATTCGATGAATTTTATTTTTAAAATCGCAATTGTCAGAAAAGTGCTTTAGTCTTGCAAGAGGATGGCTGTGTCACTTTGACCCGGGATACGTAAATCATTTCTTAATTTACTTAACTAAAAAAAAATAAATTCAATTACTCGATTAAATCATATAAATTGCTGGTAAAATTAGATCAAATTAAAATTACATTCTTCAAGATTGGTACTCATTGCAAACAAAATTGACAGATTAATGTTGATCAGCGTAAAAATTAATTATTAAAAATTAAATTCTAAACAATTCTGTCACTCGCATATGGTTGACGCGACGATCAAAGTATGAACGAAGTTTAATTAAAACTACGTTTTACAAGGAGGGAAAGAATATTCAAGAAATTATGAAAAATACCGGGTGACGACAACAAAATCGATGACAACGACAAAAGAAGTAAGTAAAACAAGAGACTGAATTAACTAGTTGCTAAATTAAAAGAGAAAAATTTCTCTATTCGATTATCACGTCATTTAAAAAGGGGAGATTTTCCCGTTCCATTATCTCAATATTAAATTGCTTCCTCAAAATTATTTTATATAATAGATGCACCAAAATTTATCCAATAGGAAAATTCTCGAATTCGTTTCTCTTTTTCACAAACGAACATATAATCGACATAGAAGGACTGTGAATTATTTAATTATACTAGTAGGCCATTAATTATACTATTTTGATTTTAATTCGTGTGATAAACAAGTAAATTATTAACACTGTAAATTATTTAATTATACTATTGGATTATCAATTACATTATTATAGTCTTAATTCGCGTGATAAACGCGTAAATGATTAAGATTGTAAATTATTTAATTATACTATTACTATGTTAGATTATCAATTACACTATTATAGTCATAATTCATGTGATAAGGAGAGCTCCAAAGTCAGGCAATAAATGCGAAAGAATGTTTGAAGCGCAACGATTTCGGCTCGAAAGATGCGCGGAAGGGTTTTATGGTCGAAAAGCCGTGGCAGTGGCCGAGCACGGTGAATTGTTCGAAAAGCAAGTTCAGTCTGGCGACACGATTTTTGAGGGGTGGAAAGGCGCGCGGGTGCTGTCGCTTTCACGTAAATTAATCGAACTCGAACTCGCCCGGTGCGGCGCCGAGTAATGCAAATTTTAGCGCACTCGCTCGACTTTGCCCTTCTCCCTCCCTTTTTACCCTTTCTCTCTTTCTGCCTTCCTTTCGCTCTTTTTCCGTTCTTCTCTTTCTCATTCCCCCTTGCTCTTTTTCTCTATGTTTTTCTCCCTTTCCCTTTTCTCTACCTTTTTCAACTTTCCTCTCGCTCTTCTTCTCTTTCTTTCTCTTTCTCTCTCTTTCTCTCTCTTTCTCTCACTTTCTTTCCATCCTTCTCTTTTCTCTGTTTCTTCCTTTCTTTGGCTTTTCTCCATTTTTACTCTTTTTCTCTCTTTATTCCCTCTCTTACATTTTTCTTTCTTTCTCTCTCTTTCTCTCAATTTTCTTTTCTCATTCTCTCCTCTTGTCTCTCTTTCTCTCTCACTTTTTTTCTCTTGTTCCTTCATTTCTGTCGCTTATTTCTCTCTTAGTGCTTTTCTCTGTTTCTCTCTCTCTCTCTCTCGCTGTTTCTCTCTCTCTCTCTCTCTCTCTCTACTTCTTCTCCGTCGCTGCCGGTGTTCGCCCGCTAATAGATTTCCCTGATGAGATCGTAAACGAACGCGCTCGATAACTCGATTCCTATATTTCACGGTTTTACCCGGCCGCGTATCTCTCTCCTCGCGCGTAATTTCGTTGCCGGTGATAAATAGACTCGGTTCGGAAGAAGAAGCTTCATCGAACGTCGAACGCCAGGGTAACAGGATATCGGCCGCGCTTCTTCTTCTTCCTCCACGGCCGTTCTCGAGGAAGGACGACGACGACGGCGACAGCCATCAGGAAAACGGGCGGCGCGAGAACGGAACCGACTGATCTTCCGCCGAGAAGAAGAAGAAGAAGAACCTATTACGAGCCAGCTCGTAAATAGCATCGTTTTCAAGTTCGCTTGGTTTCTGGTGACTCGACCCGCCGGTTTCTGAGACTACCTGTGTGATCCAGCCGACGCGCGACTACTTTTCCTTAGAATCCCTTTTTCTTCTAGGGCAACACTTCGCTGAAGATTTTTGAAATCGTTTTATTAACCCTTCGCACTCCGAATTTGATTTCAACTTCGTTAACAGCAGCTCCCAAACGCTTTTAAGTATTTTATTTGATATTTATTTTAACTAGAAAAATAAGGCAATTTAAATAAATGAAGGATGAAACAAATTCGCTTGAACACCGGTTTTATTTACGCTATTGTCATGTTTTGATATTTTTTAAAGTATGATATCTTTAATCTCGACATCTATTTATTTGGACATGAAATAATGTCGAGTGGGACTTGACAATGGAGTGAAAAGGGCTAAGTATCGAATAAAAAGCATACTGTCAACTCAGGGTGTAAACATGTGATTTTACGCGACGAAACTTGGTCTTCTTTTTTGTACGATAAAACAGCTGAGAAAAAATCGCACTTCAAATTTTGATATACGGTTGCAAAGAGGAAGATCTAAGCTTTAAATTAGTGTACGATTTAGCGATGAGAAAAATTTTTTGATGATTTTAGAAGCGCTTAAATTCGATGCATTTCTGAGAAGAAACGTGTCTCCAATTTCCAGCTACTCTATCATGGAACAAATATTTTGACGGAAATGAATAACTGTGTTTAAAAGTAGAGATTTCAAGCTTTCAAACGAGTCCCTACACGCAACTATATAATTAACATATACTCTATAACATAACCTACAACTCTGTATTTTTCAAGTAAAAGAATCTTTTCGACGAAAATGAACAATTGTGTTTAAAAATAGAGATTTCATGCTTTCAAACGAGTCCCTACGCGTGCTATATAATTAACATAATCTCTATAACATAACCTACAACTCTGTACATTTCAAGTAAAAAAATCTTTCAAGTAAAGGAATCCTTAAAATCTTTCAAATAAAAGAATCCTTCGAATATCTCTAACAAGAATTAAATACACAATAAACCTCGTTCGTCACCTAACCTTAAACAAAGGCGTCGCATTCATCACACAGTTAATTCTCCCCATAGAAAAATGAGCGAGGGTGCAAGAAGCCCCATAGACTCCCACCAGCAAAGGCCGAAGAATTATGAACGAGACAAGACGCCGTTCGACTGGCAGCGTAATTGCCTTATAAAGAACCGCGGTCCGTACAGAAACTCGCGTCGCGCAGCGAAGTTTGAACAGATGGTCGCAGAGCGAAAACGCTAATATCGGCGAGCGTGTCGCGCGCCCTCGCGAAGTAAGAAAAATGGCCGAGGATGAGGGAAGAACACGGGGGTGCGAGCGCGCGAGAACCGGGGAGAAGAAGATGAAGAAAAGACGAAGCGGGTTCGCCGGTGTTGCGATCGTGTTTGCTCTGGCGGTGTATCGAAGGTCTCTCCGCGGCCGGAATGCTGATCGGTCGGGCCGGGCCGGGCCGGGCCGCGGCCGTGTGTACCTGGTCCGCGCGCGCGTTCGGGCACGCACGTCTGATTTATGCGTTGTCGCGGCAAATTTATGGGTTCGCGGCGGAACGAAGTTATGAGAAGGGCATCGTCTCCCGGCTGCTCTTCTCCCCCTTGCCGCGCGCTCAGTGCCGCCGTGGAAAAAGTCGGGAAGTCATCGGGCCAGGATGAAGCGGGGTGCGCGAGGGAGGGGACAGAGGCCCGTTTAGTATGCGCCGCCATGCTCCCGGCATTTCCATTAACCCCGCCGCTGGATGTATCGCGCGGGACACGTAGAAAAAATACTCGTAAACGTTACACCCCCCGTCGCCGTCTCGTGCTCCTCTTCGCAAACTTCTGGCCGGCGTTATCGCGTTACGCGGCTATTCAAGCGACGAGTCCGCGTGATCCTTTTTCCTTCGCTTCCTTACCCTTCCTGCTCCAGTTCCTCATTCTGTGCGATCGGCCACCGGGATCTCTCGGACGACGGGGAGCGTGCCCCGACGAGTGACCCATTTCTTCCGGAAGCGGAAAACGGAACTTCGCTCGCTTCGTTAGGTGATCTTGCACTTTGTATGCTGTGCGTTGATCATAGGTCTCGTAGTTGATATTAGGGTGTGACATGAGTTTCTTTTGATGCGAAATCAGTGAAAGATATTTGTTGTTTAAGGTTGATTTATTAGGCCTTTGCCAATTTTTCTCTTTCATAGAAAATATGTTTAAGCAAAAACGAATAATTTTGTGTAAAAGTAGAGATTTCAAGCTTTCGAATAAGCTAAGTTTCACAGCTCTACGATTCTTATTTACAAAATTACAAAAATTGCAATATTTAAATGCAACGCGATTTTCCTACGTTCTTCACTTTTGCAAATATACCGCGGGCATTTTATTAAATACTTGTCATTGTCAAAACTGTTGTCCTCACTTGTACAAATTGTTTTCGAACGAACTGTAAGCCTTCCGAAGGATGCGTTCGTCCAGCGTAATCCTCGCGGAGTGCCGGCCGCGCGCCGCCAGGCAGAAAGTAGACGCGGGTTCGCGCGAAGAAACGTGCGTGCCTGTTTATTGAACCTTACGGGTAGAATTACACGAGTTACCGCCCGACAAGTCGTAAACTCTTTAGCTCCGTTTAAACTGCCGACTGGCTAAGTGCAGTCTCCGCCCGCGAAGCCAGTTACAGTCTGTACAGCTTGTCAACGGGCTTGTAAAACGTGCCCCGGCGTTGAACGTTTCGAGAATCCCGCCGCCGTCGTCGTCGTCGTCGTCCTCGTCTACGTCGTCCTTCTCCTCCACGAGCCCCGGTCGTCGTCTACGTCGTAGCTGCCCTGCGAACGATCGGTCGTCAGCTCCTTAATCCCGTCAATTTGTATTTCCTCCTTAAATTCGCCGAACTGTCGCGCCCGTTCCCGCCTTTTACTCCCTTGTACACATGTTTATGGGTTCCGGTGTATTAAACGCGCGGCGCTGCGGAAACGCGGAGCGACGGCCACGGTTCCCTCCCCGTTACGGAACCGCCTGTTAATGATGTCTCGGATAGAGAAGAACGTCTTCTCTGTACTTCGATGTTGTATATGGTTTTTGTATGGTTTTTATTTCGAGATGTTTCGGAGGATCCGAGGTGCGTGTTCCAATTTTCTGTATTTTTAACCCTTTGCACTCGAGCGACGACTCTGCGGCGCCATTAAAATTGTTACAACACGTTTCAAAATTATTTTCATAAATATCACCGAAGCATAGATTGACAAAATTGATGAAATTGTAACTGTTATATGAGTCACAAGACTCAATTTCACACGCATAGAATACATTTTGTTATATAAAATGGAAATGCTAAAAGTCAGAAAAGTTATATTTGATTCGCAGTTGAAATGCCTTCGTGTGCAAAGGGTTAAGACAATTTCTGTTTCGAGGGGATGTTGGTGGATACTGTCATTTTTATTCGATGCGTTGAAATTTTGTTTCTAATTTTCTGGGTAATTTATAATTTTCTACGTAGCCCTTTTCACATAACCTTAGATTAATCTTGATGATTTATTTTCTCGTCGAATACTCGTAATTTTTATTCGATGCGCTAAAATTGGGTTTCTATTTTTCTGTATAATTTCTAATTTTCTACGTAACCCTTTTGACATAACCTTAGATTAATTTTGATGGTCATGTACCCTTTGCTTTACCGAGTTCTTTTGTTATTTTTGTGGACAATACACTTGTTCATGTGTGATTATATTGTGTTTCTATTTTTTAGACATTACTGTCTTTTTAGGGATGGCCTTTTCAATACTGTTTTTAATGGTGTTTTAGTAAAATGGGAAGAGGCGCTTTTTAGTTCAATGTTGTGTTTTCAAAATAAGTCGAATAGTATTGAACTTTATAGCTACCGCTAAATGATACTAATATATAATAGTTTGTGGTGTATTTTTATAAATAGAATAATTAATTGTAGTAGTTTAATTTCACTCTTGTAATTTAATTAATTATCTAATACTTTTTATTTAAATACATCAATGCGAAATTATTGAAACAATCAAAACCTTGGAAACAATATTCACATCGCCGTTTCATCATCTACTTCCATCATCGATATTAAAATTACATTTAAAAGGACTTGTTCGATTCAGTTAAAAAACGTTGAAAAAATGAAAAAATGCTTAGAGAAACAAACTTTGAGTTTTTTAAGTTTATTTATGTATCTTTTAAGAACGTTACATTTTAAGGATATTTTTAGGACGTTGAATTGTAGACATTGTTGAGACGTCTTAAAGACGGCTTAAAAATGTCTCAAATCAGACGTCCTCTTAACGTCTGAGGTAAGATGTCTTAAAGACGTCCAGTGTACTTATTCAGTCACGAAGAATCGAAAGAGAGAGGGTAATGAAGTGAAAGAAGGAAAGGAAGATAAAAAAAAATGAAACAAACAAAGTAACAATGAAGTAAACAATGAAGCAAAACTAGAAAGGACGAAAGAAGCGAACGAACGAATAAGTAAACGAAGAAACAAAGGAAGAAGGAAAGAATGAAACGAACAAACAAACAATAAAACAAAGAGACAAAGGAAGGAAAGAAGAGACAAAGAAATAAACAGGTAAACACCAAAACAAAGGAAGCAAGAGAGAGAAAAAGAAAAAAAGAGAAAAGAAAGAAAGAGAAGAAATGCGAGAGAAAGACACAGAGAGCGAAAGAGAGAAAGAGACAGAGCGAATTCGAAATCGACAGGAACACGGGGATGATTTAGCGTCGCGGCTCGCCGGGAACGCGGTTCTCGTGAATCGCGGGTCGGGTCGTGTCGAGGTCGGGCGCACGCGAAAATATGATCTTTCACAGAGATCAAATATTTTCGTAATTAGCCCTCCCCGCCCGCCGGCGCGGGCCGCCCTTTCTGTCGGTCGGGCAATTGATTTAATAAAGAGTCGCCTTGCGTCCATTTCTGCGATCACGCGCAAATTGGATGGATGGTTATTGCTGGGCGCAGGGCGTGCCGGGCCCAGGCTAACGTTTTCGAAATACGATTGGATATTAATAAAATAACTTCGATACGGTTGTCCCAGGACCCGATCAATAAAATTAATCAGAGGTCCACCGTTCGCCGCCCTTTAATGGTTCCCGCGCGCAACCTGTTCCGTTCTAGCGCTGTATCAAATACGGTTCCGGGTAAATAAATTCGAAAAGGATTTCATAGAACCGTCCCCCTTGACCCCCCCCCCCTCCCTCCCCCCCCCCCCACCCCTTCCTCCCCCCCCCCCCCCCCCCCCCCCCGCCCAGCACCGCTGTGTTAATCAGTGTAAATTTCTATTAAACCGAGAGCGCGATCGCGACCGGCGACCAATTGAAAATTGTTCCCGGCACGCGCGCCGCCATGGTATTCGGTTATCGCATCGGCCCGCTAATGATTGAATATTCCGAAGAATTAATCATACTCGCCGCGAATCGCACAAAATGTCTTTTGTTCGCGCGAACGACCCCCGGGCCGCGGAAACCGACCCATTGTTACGACGTCGCGTTATTGCCGGAGTTTGTACATTTATTCCTGCCGTTTACTTTATCGCGGACTGCCGCTACCCGATTCGCAATTCCAGCTAATTTCGCGGTCTCTAAGCGTTTTCCGGGTCGCGTATACTGTTCCAGTGATTCGTTGCAATTTGTGCACGAGAAATCGATATCTGCGCTTTTGACGGTCCTAATACAGTGCTTGATGTTGATTAATATGAGTGACTGTAACTTTGCGAAAAATTCTGGTGAGGTGATGATTCTTTTTTCAGATTAAAGGTTGGACTTTCTCGTTTGAGGTAGTGTATACAGATTTTAAGTTCGATGCAGATTTTATACTCTAACTCTTAATGTACGAGGCCTTGTTTGAAGTATTGAAAAGTGACAAGTTTGACGAAGTGTACGGTCTTTGCAAAATTTTTTTCTGGGGTGTTATTTATGTAGAAGGTTCAAGGTTTAATTAAAAAAAAGAATTATTTTTCGCAGAGTTATTGTCGGTCATAGTTGACCAAAGTTGACCATTCTTAGACAAAATTCTTTTGCACAGTCTATAAACAAATTCGTCGCGACAGCAATTATTTCGAACCGTGGTATAGCAATTCTGATCATTGTAATTCTGATCATAGCAATTCTTATCATATTAATTCTGTTCACAGCAATTCTGACCAAAACAATTCTGATCACAACTATACTTATATACTATAGTTATAATGATCACAGCTATACTAATCACAGTTATACTGATCACAGCAATACTGATCACAGTTATATTGATTACAGTTATACTGATCAAAGCAATTCTGCCCACAGCTATAGTGATCACAGCTATAGTGATCACAGCTATAGTGATCACAGCAATAGTGATCACAGCTATAGTGATCACAGCTATAGTGATCACAGCAATAGTGATCACAGCAATAGTGATCACAGCAATAGTGATCATAGCTATAGTGATCACAGCTATAGTGATCACAGCTATAGTGATCACAGCTATAGTGATCACAGCTATAATAATCACAGCTACAGTGATCGCAGCTATAATAATCACAGAAATTCTGGTCACAGCAATTTTGACCATAGCAATTCTGATCATAGCTATACTGATCACAGTAATTTTGACCATAGCAATTCTGATCATAACTATACTGATCACAGCTATACTGATCATAGCAATACCACTCCCAGCAATTCCTCCGAGTCGCCATTCGTTCGCAAACGCTTCATACTTATTAATCTCGTCGCGGCGACGGCCACGTGTCGCATCCTGTATTTCGGCAAGGAAATTTGGCGTCGTGTGTTCCGCCGTGTTCGCAGGATGTTCGATCCGGCCAACAAGTGCCTCTTACTTTTTCCCTTTCCCTTTCGTCGCCTGCTCGTCCTGTTAACGTCTTCTTCTTCTTCCCTTGACACCGCGCCCCTCCAGCTCTTTTCCTCTCGCTCTCTATTCTTTCGAAGAAGTTCGGCAATTTGTAGGCGAACGACGTCCACGAGGACGCAGGATACACGCGCGCACGCGGAACGCTTCCGCGTGTGTCTGTGCGCGGATCCTGCACGCACGTATGCATTATGCATGCCGCATATTATACGTATATATACACGTGTGCATAAATACGAGGATCGGGTTAAGGAGGAAAAGGAAATCACTTGCTGGGGAACGCGAGTCCTTTGAATCGGCGGACTTGTTATTTTATATTAGTTTGGGGGAATTAGGTAATTGAGTTTAGGGGATTGATATTAGCTTCTTAATGCTTTTGTTAGGATAATAATTTGTTATTAAAGATAAGGAGGTGAAAGCGATCGATTGTACTATCGCGAGTTTCTATATTGTTATTTAATTTTTTAGATATTAGATAGATTTTGTGATGGATAAAATAAACAAAGTTAAAGTAGGATTTAGTAGATTTAATGATTTTGTAATGATTATTACGTTAATTTGTTCTGTGAAACAATAGCTAGTAAATTGGAGACACTTTTCTTCTTCGAAAATGGGTTAAATTCAAACGGCTCTAAAAGTTTCGAAAAATTTTTTTCGCGGCTATATCGGCTATCGATTTCAAGATTGAATCTTCCTTCTCGCAACGGTATCTCAAAATTTGAAATACGATTTTTTTCAACTGTTTTATGATGCAAAAACGAAGACCAGGTTTCGTCGCGTGAAATCTTCACTTTGACGTTCAGAGTTGACAGGGCGCTTTTCCTTCAAAATTCAATAAATCGATTTAAAAAAATCGTAAATCAAACTTTTGAACGTTGTTATAAAGAGGAGACTTCGATCTTCAAATCTACGTTAATATCGATCCAAACAAAAATTGTATAACTTTTCCATAGGCGATTCAATTCGCCCAATTTCTCGAAAGCGAAAAAGTAACTTTTGACCACTTCTCGAATTTCTTAACAATTTAAAGGATCGAAAATCGATCGGAAATCGATCTAAATCGATCGAAAGTTTCTCGTCGCACCATCAGAATCCTCGATCTTCCTATTTCCCATCCGCACGGCC
>NC_135778.1:8163198-8238122 GCF_028453695.1 Augochlora pura
CCCCGCTGCCGGGCACGGCAATTAAACCATCGTGAAAAATGGCCGTGGCCCGGCCCGGGCGACGGATCACGCGGTGTGCCGGAAGTTAGAAACTTCGTCCGATTAGGCGGAAAAAAGTTGGCCGCTTTTTCTCGAACCTATTTATCATGGACCTTAGTGGAAATTAATTTGTCCGTTTACCAGTGCCCGGGTTGCCGCGGGAACCGTGCGGCCACCGGGCGGACCAATGATTTATTCGCGATAAGACGCGGAAAGAACTGCGGGAAACTTTCGCCCCCGTGATTTCTTCGCCGTCTCGTAAATCAATCGTAATTGCGTCAATCAACGTTTCCGCGTAAATTGCCGGCGACGAGGGCCAAAATCAAAGTTGCCATTTCGTTTAAATCATTTTACTCAGTTGACGTTCTTACAGGGGCTAACATTTTATTCCAGGCTTCGAAATTAATTTGAATAAATTTATTATTTCTGCCTGCTTGGTGTTTACAATTCCGTTTATTAGATGTATGGTTAAATATCGTCTTGGCTATTTTACCGTTTAATTTGTTAGTGACAATAACTGATGGAATTAGAGATATTGTATAATTCTTCGTGCACGAATATTTCGAGAAATTGTTGCGTTAATATATGTTAATAATAATAATAATATATGTTAATGGTAGTAATAATAATAATTTATATAAAAATAGTAATAATATATGTTAGCTAATATACAGTAATATATGATAATAAACAGTTGACTATAATATTTGAAAAGATAAATTATGATTACAAACTTTTATATTTTAGGCAGCAGAATAATATTACTAAATATAATAAATATCATTGCAAAATTTGGAGAACAAGAAACGACTTCTACATTCGTAGCATTCCGTACGAATGCTCATTTATATATTATTATTTATCTAATATATAAACTATAATATATAAAATATACCACATAAAATATTATTATTTATATATTACCGTTCACTGTCAACTACTCAGTAATGCCTTCCGCAGCGAAAGGGTCAACCGTACATGTCGACACTAAGAAAAATACATATTAACAAAAATAATAATTTCGTTGCAAAGATATTCAGCCATGCCTAAGATGTGCTAAATTCATGGTGGTCGCCGTTCACTGTGCTCAAATGGCGGCTCGGGGCTCCGGATCCCGCTCGATCCTTATCGATCCCCGAGCTTTGTTCCAACGGGGACCATCGCGAAGTAGGGAACAATGTGTCTTTGCGGCCGACTCCCGGGCCGTCCATTCGAAATTCCAGTGTTCACCGCGAAGTTCCCCGGCATTTATACATTAACTCTGACTTAACTACGATCAACATTGTAGCACACCGAGAAGTTTGCTCTCGCGAGAAGTTTGCCCGGCGAAGTTTACTTTCACCGCACCGGAGCGCGCATGCGAGAAAGAGAGAGAGAGAGAGAGAGAGACTCTTCTCGTCTTCTTTAAAATGAACTTTGCAACTTAACACCGATGATTACTTTTAATTATCGACGGCGCCCCCCCCCCCCCTTGCGGACCATTCCTTGTAATTTTTAATCCCTCTCCGACGGTTGCCGTGCTTGTACAACCGGTAAGATGGGGGGACAAGGGGGGTAGTAAGTTGTCGCGCGTAGGAAAGGGGTATTTCGCGACGCGGATGACGCGAAACGATACGGAGCAACATTATATATATATCTAAATGTATATATAAATATATATATATATTTTTTTATTTATATTTATATAAAAATAGCTTATTAAAGTATCTTAACATCTTATTTTTATTTAGTTATTTTATTGAGATATTTAGTTATTCTAGTAAGTTTTTAGGTTACTCTAGTTAGTTATTAAATTACTCTAACAAGTCATGAAGCTACTGTAGAAAGTGATTAAAGTTATTCTAACAAGTTATTAAATTACTCTATAGTAAGTCATTAAGTTACTATAGTTAATCATTAAGTTACACTACTCAGCCATTAATCTACTTCATCAACTTATTAAAATTTACTTTAACAAATCATTTCTATTTATTATTACTTATCCATCCCTTATTCTTATCTTTTACATATTTCTCTATTTATTAAAAATGTTAGCATCACTTCAATTACAATAATTATTATCAACAAACATATTTGTCCATTAAACTCCATTATACATATTAAATCAATTTACATATTATTAAATACATCTAAATATATTTTCCAGTTTTTGTTAATCCTGACCCTTTTGTCAAGACTAAAGAGGACTTTTTGTTAATACTAAAGAGGACGCACTTACAGACAGTACAGTGATCCAGCTTAATGTTGTACCACTCTCCATGAATTTTTCCTAGTAAAACGAGTGCTCCCAGCACATTGTTGCCGCGCCGCGCACAACAAAAGCAGCGCGTTACAGGATCGCGTCTCTCCGCGACGGAAAGAGTCCTCATAAAGAAATTACGAGGACACTTTTCTGACCCAGTGTAGTATGGTCGCTCGTATCCGTCGGATCAGCTGCACGATCCAGCCAGGGGGTTAACCCTTAGCGGACGACGGCTTTTCCGACCAAGCGAGGTAGCAGAACGAAGGCGATTTTCTCCCATGTGTCGACTGTCTTTTATATAAATTATTTTAATTTGTATGTTGTACAAATATTATTTATATACGATTATATGCAACTATTGGGTTTGCAACTAAGTAATTGCGGATTTGAAATAAGAATGAAAATTCAATTCTTTTGCTTAAAAATATAAGTTTACTCAATTAGACAAATCAATTTTGACGCTGCCTTTCTTTCAAGGCTTCATTTTAATGTACTGTATATAATATAAAAATCGTGCTCGCGATGCTCGCTTTTGTGGAAATAATGTAATAAAATATGTCTGAAACGCGCGCCTTGCCCTTCCATCTTCAAACCGTAATAAAAACGAAACTAAATAATTAATCGGCGAAATTTTCTTACTAAATTAAAATTGGAAGTCCAAACAGCAAGAAAACAGTGTAACTTAATTACTTTGAACACGTTGATAAAACAAAAGAATGTGCCAAGACCATCTATTAACAAAATCCGCAATCGCTTAATTGCCAACCAAAATATATACAATTGTATAATTTACATAGAAATTATCTTAGCATAAAAACCGCGTGTCGTCTCTCACTTGCCACTCGTCCTGCCGCGCGAAACACAGTGACTGATGAGCGTCGCCTCTCGTCAGTTAGGGGTTAAAGGCCGACCAAATGCAAGGAGAGAATGATCTAAAACGTACGGGTAGGTGTATACCGTCCGTCGAACGGCCGCCCTTACAGAGATGAAAATGCCCGTTGGACGTGCTCCCTCGAGGACCACGGCGCGGCCGATCGGGGAACAGAGTGGAACGAAGGCGGCGCGCGGTGGCGGAGGGGTGGGGGGACGGAGGGGGCTCGTTCGCGATGCAGGCGGAAATATAATTAAAAAGTGGTGGTTCGATATCGGCGCGCGCCGCGAACCGAATAAAACCGCGTAATGGATTTTTTCCATTTACTTGGTCCCCTCGAACTTTCTCCGGGCGTCATGAATTTTCACACGCGCGATACGGTCCCTCGCGCGGCGTGGCCGACGCAGGCCTATACAGGGTGTCCCGAAAAATACAGGACAAAGTGAAGTGTTGGAAACAAAATTTCTTACGATTTTTGCAGAAATTAATGTCTTTTGGAATAAGAGTTATATTTAGAGATGGGTAATTAATATATAGAGAGGAAAATTTGATAGAAGAGGATATTAAACATGTAAAATTTAGTTATAAATAATTTATGCTGGTTTAAGGGTTAACCTGTGAGATGGAAAAATGAACTATGAAGGAATAATGTTAGTTTTCATATATGACAGAGTTCTTCTTTTACATAAAGATTTTTTAGGCTATTTGTAATTAGGTGTTTAAATAATTTAGTCGGATATTTCCAACTAATAGTTAATAACGTAACTAGTAATTAATTATGTTGGTTTTAATTCTTTATAGCTAAATTAAAAAGCTAAAATTTTTCTATGAATGTTAGAGAGAGATATTTTATTATTGCTTGAAGTATTTGGGGATAATTTTTCATATTATTTAGAATAATAAATTGTAAAAAAACAGTTACTTTTCCATTTTGTTATCTGAGCTTATATGTATGTATATTGAAAATTCCATTTAAATGTCAGTCACTTTAAATTAAGTTTCTCAGCTTGTTTTTATTTTTTTAATTTATCATTCAATTTCGCAATATACATAATTAATTGAAATTGTAACATCCGACATATTAATATCTTCTGTTCCACGATGTATGTCTTATTTTTTATACGAGGATATAGTACACTTAAAAGAATAAATGCAATAAATTGTAACTAAGCATTCAATAACATAATAAATTCAATAAAAGTACAACTAAGCACTCATTAATATAATAAATGCAATAAACTGTAACTTAGCACACATTAACATAATAAATGCAATGAATTATAATTAGTAATGCCTATAGCGAACAGGTGAATAAATATAGATTGTTTGGAACCGTATTCTCGGGACACCGCGTAGAGGGAACGACAGGGTGAACAGTCGCGAAGAAAACGACCCTGGACTCGTCGTTTCCACACCTCTTCTGGAGCTAGGGGTGCGGCCGACGCGCGACGATCCGAAGTTATGGACTCTCGGGGTGCTACCCCGGCGGGGCCACTCTTACCCTCGACTCCGGTTTACGACTTCATCCAATGCCCCATGCATTCCGCGCTCGGATACTGGTACACAGCCGGTCGACTTTATGTCCCCGAAAATCTCTTAACTACCCGGCTACTTTGTTCGCGGATCGCCGAGGACGACGAACCGCCGTCCGACGATCGCCACGGCGACCGGGGATCTGGGTGATCGTTCCGTCTTCGAAACGCGCCTTATCCTTCTACGCAAGGTGCAGTATTTGCTCCGAGAAGGTGAATTAAACAGGGTGTAAATTAAATAGGGCATAAATTAATCAGGGTATAAATTTAAAAAGGGTTTACATTGAACAGGGTATAAATTAAACAAGGAATACATTAAATACGGCATAAGTTAAACAGGGTATAAATTAAACAAGGTATACTAAACGGGTATTAAAAGATGCTTGTGATAATTTCAGGCAACTTTTTCCTTTGCGAAAATGCAATCCGCGGCTTCGTTCACGAGATATTAACGAAAAACGGTGGCCAATGGAAGCTGAGCACTAGTCGAGCGCACATCTCATTGGTCACTGTTTTTCGTTAATAACTCTTGAACACCGCTTCGGAGAGAATTTTTCTACAGGAAAAAGTTGCTTGAAATGATCTCAGGAATCTCCCATTTCTATATTGTTATAAACTTTTGAAACACTCTAGAGTATATACCGTGGAAAAATATTTTCATTAGTCACTGAAAACGCGCGCTCCGAAAAGAGGCACCACGACTAACTGTGGTTAAATAAATATTCGTTCTTAACAAGTTTTTGCCAACAGTCTTTATTACGAGTCACACTCTTTAAAGCACGTCAAAGGGTTAAGAATGCCGCAAAGCGACCCCCCGAAAGTACCATCCGTCGATTATGGTCGGAAACCTCGACGATCCATGGCGACAGATCGTTGCAGCTGTCCAGCCGGCACCCGTAAATTCAATCTAAAATTTGTACGCGGGATATTGGTGTTTAAATACCGTTGCCAATAAACAAAAGGGTCGCGGATGAAATCGGACCAGACTAATCCGTGGAATGACCGTGGGGAACGGCGGCGGCTGCTGCGTCGTCCGGCGAGAGAGAGAGAGAGAGACAGAGAGAGAGAGAGAGAGAGAGAGAGTTTTTGTAAAATTAATTCCTGTCGTGTCAAGTACATATTTTCACTGGGAAGAGCCGTGTGTAGCCGTTGGTGAACAATTTACCATTGATTCCGGCGCGATTGTCAAAGGGCTGTCCCCGTGAATCACGCGGTCACACCGCGCGCTTCTCTCTACCCCCGCGTGTGTTCCGTCGTTCCACGGTCCGCGCGCGATCAACCCGCGCGCGAATGGAAAACAGAGCGCGCGCGCGCGCGCGTCGGCGACCTTGCGTTAATCGGCGCCGCGTCCCCTCTTTTGTCGGAGGCCCCCGGGAGCGCGACCTCCACGCACCCCCTCCTCGCTCTCTTCGCTCTCTTCGCCCTCGACCCTGTCCCATCCCGTTCCTCCTTTTTCGCGAATCGCCATTCCGTTCGATCGAATTCGAATGCGCGTCAGATGTTCCGTATCGTTTCACAGTTTTTGCAGTCTCGCCGAATCTCTCCTCCCCCCCAAGACTCGACCCGTCGGCTCTCTTGTTTTTTATTTTTTATTTTTTGCTCGCTAATTCGGGCGCCCTCCCCCCCCTTTGTTGTACCGCGCAAACAAAAAGCCTCGGGATCGAGCAATAAATTGCTTCGTCGCTAAATGACGAAACAACGCCGACAGCGGCCGATTTCCGTGTTAAAAGGCGGGATTTAGATGCGGCCTTGTTTACTTTTCGTTTTTATTTAATGTAAATCGGGTAGGGTAAATATTAAATGTAAATGTAATATAGTAAAAATTGGGTAGTGTAAATATTAAATGTAAACGTATTGGATTGGCAATTAAGTGATTGCGGTATTTGTTAATAGATGGTCTTAGCACATTCTTCTGTCTCATCAACGTGTTCAAAGTAATTAAGGTACATTGTTTTCTTACTGTCTAGACTTCCAACTTTAATTTAGTAAGAAAATTTCGCCGAATAATGATTTAGTTTCGTTTTTATTACAGTTTGAAAATGAAAGGGCAAGGCGACCGCATTTCAGACATATTTTATTACATTATTGCCAAAACAGCAAGCACCGCGAGCACGATTTGAATATTTTATACACAGTGTATTAAAATGAATGAACTTATATTTTTAAGCAAAGAAAATTGAATTTTCCTTCTTAATTTGCATCCGCAATTACTTAATTGCAAACCCAATAGTATAATAAGAAATCGTGTAGTTTAAATAGCAATCGTTGGAGCCGTGAGGCCTGATTTTGTTAAACATTGTTGGATGTGGTGTAGGATGTTATAAAAATTGTGAGAGAATGGGGTAAATTTTTGTTGTAATTAATTTTGTTGTAACAATAATTAATCCTCGAAAATGCTCTATCCCGAAAACAACCCTCAAACTGCAATAGAAAACGAACCGCATCTCGCGTTTTCGCCAACTAAGAACAAGATAAAGTCTCGTGCACACAAAGGAACGCTTTAGGGACTAAATGATGCTTTATCTTTTCGGCCATCAATCACGATGCCGTATCGTTAACGACGTGGCATTGCGTGGCTCGGTGGACTCGAACGAGTAACGAGGCCGCGGATATTAAACACCGTAATTTTTTATTCGAGTTTGTCGTGTGTCGATCGTGAAAAAAGTCGCCCCTCTCTCTCTCTCTCTCCCCCTCTCTCTCGTCTATTTCTCTTTCTATCGCCAGAGCCGTTGGTCGCACGCTAAAACGAACACACAGGCGGGGCCCGTTCCGAGGGGTCCGCGGCGGACAAAGGGGGTAGGTCAGGGTGTAATTTTCAATTTCGCGATGTTATCCGGCGCATCGATCGAGGCGGACGTGAATTTCAGATTGCGGCCGCATAGACGTCGCAAGGCTTTATCATGCAAACGCCCGTTCTCTGTTTAGGCGTTCGGACGAATAAAAACACGCGAAGGAATTTATGAACCGGCGGCACGAGCTTTCGGCCACCCCCGTCGACGCCCCTCCGTTGCCCCTTTTTCTCGTGGCACCGCGGAAAGGGGCGAGAGAGGGTCCGCCGGTCGGAGGACTGCAATTTAGACAATAGATTCGGAATCCCAATTTGCCGCAGGAAAAATTGGACGGTCGATTCGCGCCGAGATTTCGGGGAAAATGATGCGGAAAAAATTAGGCGAACATGCGTTTTCTGTTTGCTCGCGCGCGACGTTCAGTTTAATATTTTATAATTTGTGCGCGGCGAAATTATTCAATTTTTACTTTATTTGAAGGCAGTTGAAGTCTCAAGTTATTTTGAATTATTATAGTGATGTATGAATAAGATTAAGATGAATAAGAATTAAGTGATGAAATTCAAAATTAAATGAAATAAAAACTATCTAATGGAATAAAAAATAAAATAAGATAGAAACTTTCTAATGGAATTAGAAGTAAAATAAAATAAAATAAAAATGAACTAATTGAATGAGAAATAAATTAATATAGAAATGAACTAATAAAATGAGTAATAGAATGAAATAAAAATTAACTAATAAAATACAAATTTATTAATACTGTTAGACATATATTAATACTGTTAAACATATATTAATACTCTTAACCATACACTTGCATAACATAACATTCCAATTCTCTGAATAAAAGTTAAAGCACCACCACTGTCACAACAGATATCGTGCATAATCGACGATATTTCTCCGTACCGTTGGAAAGTTGAAATTAAGAGTGCCTCCCAAGGGAACCGCAATTCTTCGTCGTCGGGAATATACACCTGTGCTCGAAGCTCCGCAGCAGCTCAATAACATTGATCACTTTCTTTGCCAAGCCCGCGGAACAAGCGTCGTCCTCTGCTTTCTCTTCCCTCTGCCGAGAAGTGTAAATCCCGGGGATGGGGTGTCCGCGGGTAGAGCCCCGAGAAAAATAGTCGCGATTTGTAAATCGTGGAAACAAAGCGGCGCAACTTTGTAACACAATGCTGCTTGCGATCGCGGATAAGCTTGATGCATGCAACCATTTGGTTTCGGGTGTCTAGCCGGGCTTGTCTTCAACCTTGTCTGCAATCAGGATCACGTGCCCCTTTGGATCTCTCTTCCAACCCCCCCTCCCCCTCCCTCCCCACCCCCGGCTGAACATTTTCAACCTGAACCAGGCTTCTGTGTACGATATTTTTTATAAATATATAGGTTTCATGTTAAGGTTAGGTACAATATTTTTTATAAATATAAAGGTGTTACTTTGCATGAAATATTTTCTCTAAAAGTGGCATTTTTCAATCGATATTTTCTACGAATTTTGTAATCAATATTTTTATTTGTAAAATGGCGAAAGTGTTGTATATAGAAATTTTGGAAAATAAATTGAGGGTAAACATAACCTCGAAATAACTTCGAAATAGTTATATAATTAATTTAGAATTTTAAATGACTGGAGGATTAAAAAGATTTATTTGACTGATTTGGGCATAAATTATGCTTTGCCTTTGCGTCTTTGTAAATTTGCTGTACGATATCTATTTCTCCATTTACTTATTTATTTATTTATTCATGATCAGGGAAATTAATTAGAGAAAATAATAGAAACTATTACTGCGTCGATTAAGATATATTTCTCAAAAAGAAAAAGTAGAAATTCTTATCATAATTAATAAATATTATGATTGCAAAATTTAACTATCAAATTTAACTAGACTATTAACTAAACCCTATTACTATATTATCATTAATTAAAAAAAAATTAACTCTCGAATTTTGCCTCCGAAAATTTAAATAAATCACTGTCACATTAGCAACAAAGAGAAGTCTAAATCTGCAAGAGATGTCTTTAAAAATGTGCTTAGAAAAATTGTTAAATAAACGCGAGAATTAAAGGCAACGAACCAACGAACCAACGAAGTTGGCTCTGAGAAACGTATTCGGTCGACTTGGCCGAAAATGTCTTCGTTTCCCACCATGATCCGGCGCTATTTATCGAGGACATCCGGTGGTCGTTCGCGTCCTCGGTTTTTACTCGCGTAAGCGTGAACTTGACTTTTGTCGAAGTTCCAGAGCGGTCGAAGGAGAAGACGGCTCTACGGAGGAGGAAACTCGGATGGGTTAGGTGGTCGTAAACGCCTACTTGTGAATGAAATCGCGAGCATGCGGCTGGCGTGCATCTGGCCATCGTCAAAAAAGGAACCGGATGGCGGCCGCTTTTTTCCGTCGGCTCCGTCTCGCAACTTGCCCGATCGGCCGACGATGTTCCACGTTTTTAATAGGTTTCAACGGTATCTCCGTATCTCTTTCTCACAATTAGGTGAACGATCGGGCGTGGAATTCCGAGATAAGCAAGTTTAAATTCGACAATCCCCAAGAAACATTAATGTTTTATTAATAAAAGGGCTTTATATGTTAAAGCTTTTTGTGAACTGAACTGTTTTATACATTAAATTGTTTTGTGCATTAAACTGTTTTATTAATTCAAGTGTTCTTTGAATTAAAGTGCTTTGTAAATTAAACTTTCTTATAAATTAAACTGTTTTATATGTTGAACTATTTTATGAATTAAACTGCTTTATAAATGAAACTGTTTTACAAATTGAACTATTTTATAAATTAAACTGCTTTATAAATTGATCTGTCTTACAATTGAAATTGTTTTGTAAATTGAACTGTTTTATAAATTAGACAGTTCTACAAACTAAACAACTTTATAAATTAAACAATTTTAAAAATTGGAAGGTATTATAAATTAGACAATTTTATAAATTTAAAAGTGTTATCAATTAGGCAAATTATATAAAGTAAAAAATTTCATAAATTAGCGAATTTTATTAATTAAATTGCAATTGATCGTTATTATTAATCATATATCGTAAACTGTAAATAAAACTGATTAATTTTGACAAGCATGCAAATTAAGCTGGACAAAGATAACAAAGAAAAGGAAAAGGCG
Organism: Augochlora pura; assembly: GCF_028453695.1. Lineage (NCBI taxonomy): Eukaryota > Metazoa > Arthropoda > Insecta > Hymenoptera > Halictidae > Augochlora > Augochlora pura. The sequence continues at coordinate 8,173,808 of NC_135778.1, forward strand.
AAAGAAAAATATACAAAAAAGTGGAAGATAAAGAAATATACATAAACTATATACTACATTTTGCATATTCTGTACATATGTCATATCAACTACAATTACTATATCCAAGACATCTAATATAATAATAATAATAATATAAAATATATAATAATATATAAAAATAGATAATAATAATATAAAAAGACACCAAACATAACATTTTTACCAACCACAAAATTTTCCTAAACTCAACTAACTATACCAATTCCGCCAAACCCGCGCCATTCCCCCAAACGCCATCCAGCAAATTGAAAGAAATAAAACCGCCAAAAGGCAAGAATTCCGAAAAACGTTCACGGGGAACAACGGAAGAATATCGGCCACTTTGTAGACAAAAGTGTACATATATCGAGCCCTGTTCCCCGGAATTGACAATAAAAGTTTACGATCGTCGGGGAAACCGATCCCCGGGTCTGCAGGTGGCGTCGCGCACGTCGGACACGGGGGGCACCCGTCTCGCAAAACCGCGTCGTTGACACCGATGTAACCCGATCGCGGCCGTCCGGGCGGCCCTCTCCCCGCCCGCAGATAACGCCCAATAACGTTAGCTCCTTAACTTCGTCGGGAACTCGGAGCCCGGCTCCCAGGAGCTCGTCGGCGGTTCCCTCTCGCAAATGAACCGGAACGCGGGATTTCGGTTTCAACGATTCCGTTCGGTGCCCGGGGGGAACGGTCGTTTTAACGCCAACCGCCCGACGTTGCGTCGACGGGAGAGGGGAAGAGAGGAAGAGAGCGAGAGAGAGAGAGAGAGGAAGGAAGCTAGAGAAAAATAAAGCGAGAAAAGGGAAGCGGGAGGGAAAGAAAGCGAGGGAGGAAGACTGCGAGAGGCCAAGAAAGCGAGAGAGAATTAATGCGAGAGACGAAGAAAGCGAGAAGAAGGCGGCAAGAGAAAGAAAGCGAAAGAAAAAGTCAGCGGAAGACAGAAATCGAGAGAAAAGGGCAGCAAGAGAAAGAAATCGACAAGAAGACAACAAGATCAAGAAATCGAGAAGAAGACAACAAGATCAAGAAAGATGGAAAGAGGGAACAAGAGAAAGAACGCTAGAAAAAAGTCAGCAAGATAAAGGAATCGAGAAAAAGGCAACAAGAGAATGAAAGCTTGAGAAAAGAAGGCAGCCAGGATAATAACGCCAGATAAAATGAAACTTGACACGGAACATCAGCAAAACGGGAGACAATCGTCGAAGAAAGATTTGATTTGCATCCGGCGATTGCCATCCGCGAGTCGTTCCGTTAACAGTCTTGTTCTCCGATCGATCGTTCGTTAAGCGGCCGCTAATTTCTGGCCGCTCCCGATCGTCCGCTCTGCCGATCGTCTTCGCCTCTTAAACGGGGCTCCTCTTTCCCAGCGGCGGCGAACGGTCCCCGGCTTCGCCACTTAATTGGCCTAAGTGCGGCGATTCCGGCCGCGGTTTGCCCCCGTTACAGTCGCGCGCGGCAAAAATCGGCGGTGGCTGGCTTTCGTCTCGCTCGCCCCCCCCCCCCCCGTCCTCGAGATCGATTCTAATTTCCATTCGGAATCGAGTCCTCGAGGATGCCCGACGCTTCCGCGTCGCATGGCCGCCGAGCATACTGCCGCACGGGCGTAATAACGTAAACTTCGCCGGGGCGCCCTCGATTGCGATCGCGAATAATAGGAACGGGATCGGGAAAGCAGTCTGATAAGTGGCGCCCCCCCCCTCCCCCCGTTTCCCTACCCCGTTCTGCCACCCTCTACTCTACGACCGCCAAGCTTCTTCTTTCCACGGTAAACGCGCGCGTCTCTTTCTTCTTCCGCTCCGCTCGATCCGCCAGCTTCTCGATCGCCTCGTTTGCTGCTCGAGATGATCGCGGCTGATTCTCGGTGGCCTTGAATCCTAATGCCGGATAAGAGTTACCGGGACCATCGATGTCGCGCGCGCGCCACCCCCGTAGTAGCCGCCTGTGTCTCGTTCTTTATTGTTATCGCGATGGGGGTAGTGGAGTTTCTAATCAGCTCGCTGTACCGGGACGATTACAGTCGTAGAATGTACTACTGGGCGCGGGGAAAATTCTCCCTTTTGCGAACTGGCGGACCTGATTGGTCTGCTGTCGTTTGAAACGATCGTCTTTTAGGACGAGCCGTGGAACAGTTTTCTGGTCAATCCTTTTTGTAGGAGTATCGAATATATGTATACTTGGTAATCATGTGGCGGATGGTATAATTGATAGAGTTTTATATAAATATTATTATTATTATTATTATTATTCTTTATTAACGGGCTAGTAAGGCCCTTTTAAGTTACATGGAGTTTATTTACATAGTTCGGTGTAATCTTATAAATAGTATTATATATAAAATAAAAAAACAGAATTGATATTATAATTTAAAAGTAAATCATACAGAAATTAAATGGCGTGCGTTTTAATAGCAACTATTGCTGTATTTGTAAATCGGTCATAATGTAGAAAATATTAAAATATGTTTCAATGTTCAAGCTACAAATAGCACTTTTTGGAAAACAATAGTGTTTTATTAATCATTTGCGATACTAATAAACTCACGGTTGCGGTGTCTTCCACACAACAGTATAAAGCGCGACGATAACTTACTACGCCGCTTCCTCATCTCTTCTTACCAAATAACAAAAGAATAATCTGTGAAAAATTATGCCAAACGCGGTACGAAAAATTTATCAGATTCTTCATTATTAACCACTTGCCCTAGAAAGATAATCATCGCGAGTTATGGTGCTTTCTATTCTATAAGTGCCCGGGACCGTAATTCGCGTCGCGCACGTCAGGCAAAATTAAGAGATCGTGGAGCAGCTTCGAACTTCATAGTTCCGCAGCACCGCGCTCAAAGACAGCACGGTAATTCCATTTCAATCACGTCGGTACCATTAAATCCGCCCTACGCTGAAGAATCCTCGACCCCCGAATTCGACGGCGAGGGTTAACAAGCCGTTCGAGGTTCGGCGACAGAGAAAGAAAGAGAGCGAGAGATAGAGAGAAAGAGCAAGACGAAGACAGAGAGAGAGAGAGAGAGAGAGAGAGAGAGAGAGACAAAGAGCTGGAGAATGAGAGAGAAAAAGACAAAGAGCTAGAGAATAAGAGAGAAAGAGACGAAGAGCAAGAGGGCAAGAGAGAGAGACAAAGATCTAGAGAGAAGGAGAGAGAGAGACAAAGATCTAGAGAGAAGGAGAGAGAGAGAGACAAAGATCTAGAGAGAAGGAGAGAGAGAGACAAAGATCTAGATAGAAAGAGAGAAAGACAAAGATCTAGATAGAAAGAGAGAAAGAGAGCTAAAGAACAAGAGAGCAAGGGTAAAAGAGACAAAGAGCAAGAGAGAGAAGAGAAAGGGCAAGGTAACCAGTCCAGAGACCGGCCGTCAAAATTTCTCTCCGACTGGCCGAGCCTGGAGGAGAGGCTCATTGTCGTCGTCCGAGGATCTCTAGGGGAGGCTGAAGATCCCACTCGGTGGGGTAGTTTCGCGCGTCGGCCGGACCTTTTGAAAGCGTCTCGCGTCGAGTGTCCGGTCGAGAAGCAAAGGGGGATTGACGGTCAATCGAGAGAGGGTTCGCGCGCAGCAAACCGCTGCGTCGTTGGTTTCTACTTTCGGACGGGGAGAGTGGAGAACGGGCGCGTATAAGTCGCGTCGTTCGAGTTCGCGACGTTGTCGATCACCGACGGTGGTGGTAGGTCAACGGGAACGGGGGTTGCGGAGGGACGAAGCGCGGTCGGCGCGCCCGGGTGCTTCGTTTTTCTTTCTTCCTTTCTTTCTGCTTCTTCGTTTTTTGTTCTCTTTTTTTTTTATCAGACATGCGATTCACGTTCCTCGCCTCCGGCGTCCCCGATTCAATCTAGACAGGGTCGAAAAGGGCGTATTCAGGGAAGGGCTGGCCGGACGGGGTRGGGGGTGAGGGGGTGGGGGGTTGCTTTGTGTCCGTGCGTGTCGGAAAGCAAGAACGTGTCCAGCGTCGGGGAGACGGAGAGGACACCGGTGGATCGAGGAGAAAAGTGGTCGGACCGGGGGGGGGGGGCACCACCGGCTACCGGCGCGAGGGAAAGTCCGGCAGGGGGAGGGGCGCGGGGGAAAAAGTGACGGGGGCGCGGGGGTGGCGAACGTTTTCGAGCGAGCGACGCTTTATGACTAAAGTTGACGGCGAAATGCACGGGCCGACGAGCAAAATGCTCGCCACGTGGCATTCTCTGCACACACACACACACCCCCTTCCTCCGCGTCCTCCTCCGTTCGCCACCCTTCGGTCCGTATCCGGTCGCTACTCCTTTCTCCTTCTCTCTCTCTCTCTCTCTTTCTCTCTTTTTCTCTCTTCTCTCCTCGAGCGTCAGCTGCGGCCCAGAAATCTCGCACTCGTAATCTCATTCACGAGCCCTTTCGGTAATCGCGCGACCCCTGACCCTTGATCCACATTCACACATTCACGTCGGCCGGAAGCCAGAGACGCGACTCTTTTTCATCGCGATCGGCCCGATACGCGCCACGAAACACCCCGTTCGGCTTCTCATGCTTCACGTGGATTCCTTGACACTTCGATGCGTTCGCCGCGCAGCATGCCCGAAGCAATGATAAGCTTATCTGATTGCCGCGATGAAAGAGTCTGTTTTACGAATTGTAAACGCGGCAACGGTGTATGTCGACGTTCTTTTTGTACTTGTTCATATCCGTTGGATATAGTACGACCCTTTCGTACCTTGTGTAAGGGTGCACATATTATATTTAATTTAACATTTAATTTTACAATTCTTAAATCATGCTGTTGTTCGCGCTTTTCTGATTAGTTTGGTAATTGTGGTTACGTTGCTATTTATTTTAGTATATTTAGTATATTTAATGAATTTAGTATGTTTAGTACATTTAGAGTATTTAGTATACTTTCTACATTTAATATATTCAGTTACTATATTTACTATATGTATTATATTAATTATGCAATTTAATATATGTAGTAAATTTAATGTACTTAGTACATTCAACATATTTACTTTTAATATATTCTCTGTATTTAATATTTTTAGCATATGCACAATATTTACCAGATTTAATACAGTCTTACATACATACATACATAACACTTTTTTAATACACGTACATACATAATAAAATCATAAAAATGTAATAAACTTCTACCACACTAATATCTGAATACTCTATTACCAAAATATATCTCAAACACATACTGTTCAAACAAGAGACCAGTAGCAGTACAAACAATATATTAATTACAAAAATCACACATATAGTCTATATAATAATCTAAGTTAGCATCCAACCAGACGTTTCTCGGGCCACGCAATAGTGCTCGTCTCCCCGGTTAATACGACTAACCGCTTGGGCCCTCGTGTTCATCCCGTTCTTGAAGAGCTCCAATTATTCGATCGGCAAGCAATCGAGGAATCGCGACGCAAGAAAAACTACATAATGCACAGTTGACAGTCGGCTCTCGGTTGTCGGTTACACGGCTGAATAAAAAAGTGAAACGGGAATAAAAACGCGCGCGGGTATCGGGCCCCGATGCGGAGCCGCGCGACGCTCGTTCCGTTAATAAATTCCGCGCCGTTCGATGAGTCACAGAGCCCCCCCAGCTGTACACGTGTACACGTGTACAGTAATATGGTAGTAATATGCGTGCAGCAATATGTACATGTACAAGCGTGCGTATATTGTATAGAAACTCGAGAGCCATTACGTGCCCAGCTATTTCTGAGTCGCCTACGATCCCCGCCGCAAACGAAAGACACGGTATTAAGCCAGCACTTAAAAAGTCTGCCCTCCTCCATCCCGCGAGTCGTTTACGAGCCGCACGCAATTACCAGCCGAATAATACGCGGAGCAGCCGCGTTCCTGCTTTCGACAACCAGCCGTATTCCCGATCCCTTTGATGTCTAATCGGATCTCGGAATATTTCAACGGCGCGCGCGAGCGCGACATCTCGGATTTTCCTTTTTTCACGGTCCTCTCTCTCTTTCTCTCTCTCTCTCTCTCCTTCCTGTCGCAATTATTCCGACGCGACGCGACGCGCCCTACCAGTCCATTTAGTTTGCGAAATGGCACGTCATCACGGAGCCCAACAGTTTCCCAAAGAATTTCCGAGCCGACTCCCCTTTGTCCGACGGATCTCCGTTTAATTACGTACGCGCGTTCTTTGGGCCATTTTTTCGTTTCTTGATCGAGCGTTTTCTTAGTGTTTTCTGAGATCGGTGACGGAATTGTCTGCTGATCGGACGACAGGGATACTACTCTTGTCTCGAAGACTTTTTAATATATTAGGTCGTTCGGAAAGTCGTTTCGTTTTTTTCTTGGTGGAAATGAAACACAATAGATTACTAAACAAAAACTATTGCAAAGAATCGAACAAAATTTTTAGCAAACAAGACTTACTATATCAGTTGTCCAAATATATAATGATTATGCAGCTTAAGCGTGTAGTTGGCTGTAAAAAAATTCTTTTCTTGAGAAAAACGAAATTACTTTCCGAACAACCCAATAGTATGGTATAGTATACTGTAGTGTAGTATAGTATAACATTCAGTGTATTTAACATATCGAGTATAGTTAGCATTAAGTTGCACTATAACGCATTGATATCACAAAATTCTCTTCGCCGTTCTCACAGCTTTTAACCCTTTGCACTCGAAGCCATTTCAATTGTAAAATCTGTAATAATTTTTCTGACTTCTAGTATTTTCCATTTTATATAATTTATTCTATGCATATTAAACCTTGTGACTCATGTAATAGTGACTCTTTCAATAATTTTCGAATGTAAGCTTTGACGGTATCTATAAAGTTAATTTTGGAATGTACTGCAACAATTTTAATGGCGTCGCAGAGTCGCCACTCGAGTGCAAACGGTTAATTACCTCTCTTCGTCTATAAACCCATAAAACACAATTATTAAATTATTACCCACAGTCCGCAATTATTACATAATACAAAGATGAAAGCAAACATTTTCTAATCTAAAACTACATCAAATTATGATTCGACGAGTCTAAATAATAAATAATTCATTATTTACACGCGACGCGCGTCAGCGAATCTGCTGCTTCCCATCGATTTTTCGACGGTCGTGGGCGGATCGACGTCGAACGGCAGCGGTAAAAATAGCATCTGCACCATGAACTCTAATCAGCAGCCGCGGCGACGACGAGCCGGAAGACACGCAATCGTTAGATCTGGGCAGGGTCATGGTATCACGTGGAGTCAGCCGTGATTTTTCCCTGTTTCCGATCCGTGTTATCGCGGTCCCGATGACTTCGAGAGGAAGTCGGTATCCGGTCGGTTCTCGTGTCCGTGTTTCCCGGCCTCGCGCACCGGTGTGCGTGCGTGTGTATACGAGAGCGCGCGAGCGCGCGCTTGCCAGCGTCATTCATTTCTCAATGAATGCACGGTTCTCGTGAATGAACGCCGCGAACGTGAATAACCGCGCTCCAGCTTCTACGGCGCTCGTTTCTGCCCGCGAGACAAACGTGCCCGAGAGTTTATTGTCTCCCGATCGAATGTTGCCTTCGTCGACGATCAAACGCGCCCGGTTCTCGTTTACGCCGCGCTGGGGGAATAGCAGTAATTATAAACTTTAATCAAGCGCGACCGCGGGACAAACTCGTTGATACGAATAAGCGGCGATTTGTCTAGGAATTGTATTAAGGTGTCGCTTAAGTTACTTCCTTCTTCTCTGATAAGAAATCAATAAACGATATTTGTTGTTTAAGGTTGATTTATTATGTTATAAAGCGTTTTGCTTTACTATTTTGGAGAATTCTACTATATCAATCTTCATACGTCCGATATTTTTCTAAGCCAAACCACGAACTATACAGAAAATTTCGCGGAAACCATTATCAAAATATTCTAACAATAGACTAATAGTTTAAGATTGACTTATTATGTTATATATGAACCTTTTTCCACCTCCCAGAAATTTCGTACCTACCATCAAAGTATAGATTTAACAAATTATTATTCCACTTAACAAAGAACTTATAAAACACTCTAATAAAATCGCGAACATCGAAGTACCTTCGTCCATTATTACAGAATTTTTCTATGACTCATCTAGTGTTTGGAAAAATCAACGAAATTGATATCGGGACGAACAACAATAGCAGAAATTTCTGATTTGAAAACAGAACCGTCCGTCGGTCAAAGTGTAAAGCGTCGCTTTCGATCGCCTCTGTTCAAGGGTGTATCGGGCGCAATTGAATTGCTTTCGATCATCGAATAAAATTAATAAAACAATGGAATCGCGTATAGGATATACACGGTATATCCTGTATATCACGGTGGCGCGTTCACAACAAAGTCGTTTCTCGTTCAGTGGGTCGTTCGTTTTATTTCGTTTTCGAGTGCAATATCATCGAGCTTGTGCAGCGAGCTTTAATAAATGAAAAAAAAGAAGATACGCGGAACCGGAAGCTGCGATCGTCGATTTTTCTCAACAAAATTATGCAATCTGTTGCGTCGTGGAAACGGGTTACGATGCAATTACGAAGAAATTCGAGGCGAGCTGCGTAGAACAATGGCGCGCTCGCGACGACGACGACGGATAATAAAAGCGTTCGCGAAAATAATGATACGTGCTCTCGGAGGCCTAGTTCTATTATCTTCGACGGCCTTCTCTGCGATTCCGCGTCTTCGCCGGTCTAACCTTCAATTTTCAATCGTTGCGTAAGTTGGCGCCGGCTGCAATAAAGCTGACTCGCGATCGGCCGCGTGTTGTTGCGTCTCAGCGTGTGCGAACACGCGACGCACGATCCGCTCTATATTTTTCGCCGTGAGAAATCATTAATCCATTAACGGTCGGCCGTCTTTTCGACGACTCTGTCATTTAGGCTTCTTGCGACTATTATTATTGTCATTATTACTATTAGGAATCGAATGGGAATAGAAGTACCGAGGGAGAAGACGTGTTAATGGGTTAACGCGGTGACCGTAGCACAGTGGTCCAGTTTAGAGAATTCAGTGACAAGTTGTTATAACTTTGGAATTATTATAGTTATTGCAATGAATTCTGAGGTTCATAGACTTTGAAATTAAATATCAAATATCAAATATTGAATATTGAATATTGAATATTGGATGTTGAATATTGAATATTGAGTATTGAGTATTGAGTATTGAATATTTAATATTGATTCTTATATATTGAATATTGAATATTAAATATTGAATTCTGAGGTCCATAGACCTCGATACTAAATATTAAATATTAAATATTGGATATTGAATTCTGAGATCCGTAGACCTCAATACTAAATATTGGATATTGAATTCTGAGATCCGTAGACTTCGATATTAAATATTGAATATTGAATATTGAATTCTGAGATCCACAGACCTTGATATTAAATATTGAATATTGAATATTGAATTCTGAGATCCACAGACCCTGATATTAAATATTGAATATTGAATATTGAATATCGAATATTGAGTATTAAGTATTCATTATTGAATGTGGAATAGCTGGTATTGAATATCGAATATTGAATATCGAATATTTTTCGTTAATAGTCACCAGAGTCTTGAAACCAGACTGCATTGCGACGATCTGATAACGACCGAGTGTTATTCGCGAAGCTAAAACAGTTGCGATAATTTTTATTAATAGACAGCGGATGTTTACGCGGTTTCGAGGCTGCCAATTAAGAAGATATTGCTGTATATGTTGAAAGTATCGAATTATTTGCTTGATTCGGGGATAGAGGTTATCGAAATACATTGGAGCTGAAGATTGATTGATTTTGGAAGTACATTGGTTTATGATTTAATAATATTTCAATTTAAATGCTTTATTGAGATGGTAAATGTAAATATGGTTGATAATTACTTATTTAATTATTAATATATTATACTATACTACAGTGTACTATGTGCTTATTTAGTAAGTATAGTAGTAGTAGTAATTGAAAGTGTAGTATAAGTAGTAAATGGAAGTACTTGCTATAGACAAAGTAATAGAATGTCTGCATTTCTGCACACAGTGTAAGTAGAAACAGCAGGCAATAATCAGACACTCCACCCTGCTCAGGTGTACCAAGTCAGACACTGAAATAACACATTCTCTCTTTTAAAAATGTAACAAGAATTAATCCACTATTTTAATATAATATAAATTTAAAATATTTTAATAAAATATTCTTGAAAAATTCATTAACCCCTTACACTGTAACAACGTGCCAGAATCATGACAAAGATTTCATACACAACCTATTATTAACAATTGCAATGCATAACTCCATATACAATCCGTAAATACATATTATTTTAGATAAATGTATCTCAAAGAAATTTATATAATCAACATACACGTTGACAAATTGAATACAAACATTTCCAAGACATAATCAAGCCTTCGATATTAATAATTGTAATATAATCAATTTATATTTAACAATTGATTAATATATAAACCTTCAATTTTTTCGTCACAATAAAATATGATTCTGCACCACTTTCAAAACAAAAGATCCAATCAGAGATCCAATCACAGTGAAAGATCCAAATCATTTCCTAAAATAACATAGATCATCGCAACATTCAGAGCGATTTCAAACTATCCACGGTTAAGAAACAATGCAGCAGAACGTCACCTTAGCGACAATCGCGGCGCCATACTAATCACCGTCGTTAATCGGTCCAGCCCCGGTTACGAAACGCTCCGCGGAACTCGGACGGTCTTAACGCCGCGCGCCGCTAAAATACAAACTATCCGCGCGTTTCCCGCAACAATCCGCGCTAATTTCGCGCGGGGAGTACCCCCTCGCCGGCACTTCATTCCGGACGAGAACGAGGCACTCGTTCCGCGGCCATCGCCGCCGAAGTTAATCGTCATCAATGAAGTTGCCGCAAGCGAAATTGTACGGTTGTACGAGCGCGCGCGCGCGCGCACGCACGGACGAACATAGTTGCCGTGCGAGTATTACGAGCCGCGAGCTGCATATTCCGCTACGAATGCTCTAGATTCTTTAGCTGTGTTTGACGGAGAGGTGTGTCGGTGTGTTGGAATGGATGGACAGTAGTGTACATGGACAGAGAGCGAGAGAGAGCGAGAGAGAGAGAGAGACAGGCAGACAAAGAGAGAGAAAGCGTGAAAAATAAAGAGAGAGAGCGTGAGAGAGAAAGAGAGAGAGAACGTGGAAAATAAAGAGGGAGAGTGGGGGAAAGAGAGAAAGAGAAAAGTTGAGAGACAGACAAAGAGAGAGAAAACCTGAAAAAAGAAGGGGAGAGAAAACGTAGAAAATAAAGAGAGAGAAAGAGAGAGAAAAGCGAGAGAGAAAAAGAGAAAACGATAGAGAAAGAGCGTGAGGAAGAGTAAAAGAGAGAGAAATAGAGCGAGAGAGAGCTATAGAAGTGGAGGTGGGGGTGAAGAGAGAGGCCAGGTACGTACGGGCAACCTGTTGCCGCGCAATTTTTACGGAGGGTTCCGCCTCGTCTACCAAAACTGACACCGGCCGTAAATCATCCCTGCGGCGAGCTGCGCCGAACCTACATACATCTTCGGATCGGCGACCGGTCCATTTGCGACAAGCCCGTTATGGAAAAATCGGGCCGCGACACCCCATCGAATTACATTCGCCGGCACAAATTGCCTTTTCTTATTAACCCTCGACTCTCTTTTCCTCTCTCTCTCTCTCTCTATCTCCCTCTCTCTCTCTTTCTCTCTCTCTCTCTCTCCCCCTCTCTCTCTTTCTCTCGTCCCCATTTTCCCACGTGCTTCGTCGATTTTCGGCACACTGCTCCCCCTATACTTCTTCTCGTATGACTTCTGGAATAAACTGGAAGTATTAGGTTAGGTATGCTTTGTTTTTCTTTATAACTATTACGGTAAATATCTTTCGAAATTTGTGTTCTTTGAATAGAGCATTTGCGATGCATGTCTATTCTTCTTTTTGTATAACTTCTGGAACGAATCGGAAGTATTAGGTTAGGTATGCTGCGGTTTTCTTTATTTTCGTTCTGTCACCTTCTAAAATAATAATATAGCAACAAAGTTTAATTTTAGAAAAATTGTAAAAATGAAACTGTTGATACAAATCACAAGAATTAAATTTGGTATATTCTGTATATGAAACGCACTTCGTCCCTTAAAATGGAAATACTGTACACCAGAAAAATCGTTTCAGATTTACAAATAAAATAGCTTCGAGTGCAACGGGTTAAGAAATTATATATACTATCCTGTGAAAAAATTATATACACATTATCCTGAAAGAAATTATAATACATAAAGAATAGATAGATAAATTACATAATACGATATAATACATAAACGAAAAGAAGAGGATGAAATCCGCGACAGTACAAGACACCGAAGGAATCCGGCCGCCCGTGAGACGACAAGATGGCGGCGCAGGGCACCGTGGGAATCCGTATCGCCGTTTCGCATTCCGCCGCGCGCGGGAAGGGAAAATTAGATTTCGGCCGGTGGCTCGCGACCGGGCCCCATAATTAAAAGGCTCCGGCCGTGTTAATTCGTTCGTTCTCATTCAGCCCCTTAAATCCCGCTTACAGCCACGGGGGCCGCGTAGTCGAAGAAACGAGAACACCCTCCGCGTTCCCTCTTCTGTTCCATCTCCTGTTAGCCGTGAATTAAAGGAGTTTCCACGGCGCGCTCCTTCGCGGAAGGTACACGACGAGAAGGTCTCCCCCACCTATCCCCCCTCGCTCTCCCTATCCTCTGCCCCCCCGCTCCGCCAAATCCATTATTTGCCCTAAGTGAGTTATCACTGGCATCCGGCGAGTTCCAGCAGCTTGGTCGTCGCACGGGCCAGCGACGGAAAGTCGCAGCGTGGGATTCGTCACGTGCCGGTGCGACGATTCGAGTAATTCCCTGCTTTCCTAGCTGTTCCAACCCCTTACCGGCCACCCGCCCTCGCAACCCCTTCCCTCTTTCTATCTCTGTCTCTCTATCTAGCCGTGATGCCGCTCCCCCGTCTCGTGCAACGCGTTGTTGCGACTGTTACGGATTTATTTGCGCTCACGGATCGCTGCGAGCTCTTCCATGGTGGTCCGAACAGATTGTCATAGTTTGGCCAGAGTTGTTGAGGAATTTTATTCGAGTAAATTAGTGTGAATGATGAATTTAATTCTATTTGATAGTGGTGGCGAATGTATATTGTGTCGAATAGTGGTAGGTAGAAATTAGGTACAAGAGTGAGAGAAAATTAAGTAAGAACTGGGGGATAATTGAGTAAATTTTGGGTAATAATTAGGTAAAAATTTTTTCAGATGAAACTTTATTCGATGCTAGTTTGTCTAGATCAATATTTATTCGAATCAAACTTGATGTAATACTAATTTATCTAGATTAATATTTAGTCGAAGAAAACTTGATAAAGTCTCGATTCGACACTGGTTTGTCTAAATTAAACCTTGATGTTACTTAGTAAAAATATTAAGAAAACAATATTTTTCCAAGACTAGCCAACAACAGAGACTATTTAGACAACAGCAAAACTAGGCTTTTATGTTATGTGATTCCTTTGTTAATAAATATGTACCAATTTAGTTTTACTTAAACCCCAACAAAAATGTCTTCTTTGAAATCCCGTGCTTCAAATAGTTAATATAAATATCAAAATCAGCCACCGTTTGGTCTTAGACACGCTGAGTCATCCGGCGTCGGTCGCGATGCATGCACACACAACCCCCTCCACCCCGCAGGCCAACAGAGTAATTTCAATGAAATTTTTATCTCATTTTATTTGCGCATTGTTCCCTTTGAGGCAATATTGTCAGCACAGACAATAGTTCTTTATGAGTGCTTTACGGGCCATAAAAGAACGTCGCGCGCGCGCTTTTAAAGACCCCAAGCAGCAGGAGCAGCAGCAACGTCGGCTACAAAATGGCTTCCAGGTTAATTGCGTGTGTGCAGCAGCAAGAGTATCTTTTATCCTCTCACCTACGGTAGAGAAATATGACCACCGACGACGACACACGTCCACGGATTTCGAGGGAACCTAGCCGCAAAATAAAATAAATAAAAACGCGAAATACTTCGCGGGATTAGCTCTTCTTCCGTGAACGCGGCCGCGGAACTCCGGAAGTCGCGAATTGCAGCTGAGAAACGCGTCGCAGAATATCAGAATAATTTGGCGCGAACTGTCAGCGATGAGCAATGATAATCGTGTTAAAAAATTTCAGATTTTATTTAGCAATTAGCAAATTGGTGACTGCGGGTTCGTTGATATTTTTTGTTGTTGCGAGGTTTAAGCGGTCCCTTTGCGCGTTGAATGCGTGGTCGAATGCTGTGAACTTGGTCGTAATTATGGCAGATATAATAATGTAGTGATAGATATAATAGTATAATGACCGGTATAATAGGGTAATGTGCAGATATAATGATATAATGATAGATATAATTATGTAATGAAACATAGTATAATTGTCACAGATGACACTCGATAATTAAATTAAAAGACCAACGAAAATCAAAATAGTTTGCTATTTATTTAAAAAAAATCTTCCTATAGTCTACTTTTGGATTACACTGTGCATAGTTAAACATGATTGAACTATGTCAAATTTTTCATTCGATCTTATTAAACTGTATTTTTATTCAACAATGAAACTTCTCCGATGCGCTCTCTTTCGATTGGCGCAAGTTAGGTTCATTTATTTCACAGCATTCAATGGACAGTTTATAAACATAAAATCTTGTGATTTATAAATTCTTACAGAAGCATATTTTAACTCTGCAACGATTAACGACATTTCTAGACAATTTCAATTAGCGTATTAATCAAAGGTATTTAAACTAACTATTTCCAAGACGGAAATTGCTGCAAAATTATAATCAGCCTCGAAACGATTTAATAAATACCGTGTCTTATTCAGCTCTGAATCTTTTCTTGAACTATCGAGCTTTTAAGCATGAATTAAAGCATAAAATCTTTTCATGAACAATAGAGCTGTTAAGCATAAATTAAAGCATAAATTCTTTTCTTGAACAAAAGAGTCAGAGCAGAATCCTGTATCACTGAAGTCCCAGTTTCGGCTGGATTGAAACCGCGACGTCCGCAGCATCCGTCACGCTCCCGCTAGAGTCGGTTTCCCCCCCGGCAAGAGAGCCCGCGCACAGCCGGATGTCAATTTATTTTCTATCGGTAACAAGCGAGGGAAAGGTGTCGCAATAATAGGAAACAGGTCGGGGGACCGTATCCGGAGTGGCAGGAAACGGAGGAAGTGTCATTCAAACACCTTCGTCCGGCGTCAGTTCGCCATCGACGTGACAGACGCCCGACGATCCTCATCCTCGCTCTCTTCTTCCCTCGCCTCCTCCTCATCCTTCCTCTCCTCCTCCAATACCGTCTCCACGAAAGAGAAACGCGTCCGCGGAGCCTTAAACGAAGTTACTCCCGCAAGGATTGACGGATCTTTTTCCGTCGCCGTGGTATTCTCGGTCAGGGTGGCTCGCGGGGGTCCAGGAAACAAGCGCGATCTGCATCATTTATTTACGGGCCCGTAGCAGGTAATGGACGGAACCTGTCTCCCGCGGATCCGCCGAAGGCGCCCTGAAATCTAGCCGAATCGATCGGCGGACGCTTCTTCTTAACCGGTTACCTGTTTTTCGCGAGTATAGTCGTCATGGAGAAACGCCGATATTTTCCGTTTGTAGATATCGCGTTTCAGAAGTTTCCTGGTCAGGTTGCAGTTTTATAATATATATACTATAATATATAAATAAAATATATAATATAGATAATATATAAATAATATATAATAAAAGAAGAAGCTAACCACAAATCCTTAAATTAATAAAACGAATGTCCATATACCACGCAAGAACGTGACGAAATTATAAGCAACTGTAAGTAAATGAAAGTAAAGGATAAGTAACTGATAAGTAAATGAAAATAAATGAAAGTAAATGTAAGTAAATGAAAAGAAATGAAAGTAAATGAGAGTAAATGAAAGTAAATGAAAGTAAATGAAAGTAAATGAAAGTAAATGAAAATAATGTAAAGTAAATTATAAGTAAATGAAAGTAAATAAAACTAAATAAAAGTAACAAAAGGAACATCCTGGATTCAGAATGAACAAGTATCATGTAATCCTTAACAACAGTTTCGCGGTTCTGAAACTATCGCGGTGAACGCGTTAGCGCAAGAGTGGAAAGGTGAAATAAAAATCGTTTCCCGGTGGCCGCTCGCGATACTTCACGCCACGCGTACGCGCGACAGAAAGTTCGAGGCGGGTTCGAACCCTCGAACGGTTTCCACCCCCTCCCCCTCCCACCCGGGGGCAGAATCGCTCGTGAGTAGAATCCAGCTCGCGGTGGAGAGGGGGTCGGAGCCCGGAATAAAATCGTCGAGTGTGTCACGTTTTACTGCGCTGCGTCGCCTTTATGCAGGCTACCCTTTATGCCTGGCCGCCGTCGCGCGGAAAGAAGAACGAGAAGGGCACCATTCCGCGAGCATTACGATCCGACAAGCATCACGCACACCGTCTGCGAATGGCCATCCGAGTTTCTCGGCACCCAGCAGGAGCCATCGGCCACCCCGAGCGAACACGGTCTTGCCGGTCTCTTGCGCTGTTTCTACTTTTAACCCTTTCGCTCCGAGCGCCGCGTATACGCGGCATCCAAATGATGTTCAATTAGTTGTAATCTCGTATTTTAATAATTTTGTATTTTAATAATTCTGTATTTTAATAATTTTGTATTTTAATCATCTTGTGTTTTAATAATTTTGTGTTGTAATAATCTTGTATTCTCATCAATTTGTGTTGTAGTAATTTTGTATTTCAATAATTTTGTAGGTCCTTTCATATTAACCCTTTGCACTGGAAACAATTTTAATGTTTAAACTATGTTTAAACTATATTTTTAACTATGCAACAAAGTGCACTTTTATGCATCTTGCAGGGATTATTTTCGGGGTTAACTCCACGATACTCCATGGTAATATAAAAACAGCAAATAAGGCAACTTCGATTAACAATAATAGTAATAGTTTATTATTAATAGTCCACAACTTCCCACGTCCTACAACAACAATATTAAACTTACAAACTTATTACTATACATTCATACAACAGCACACTTCTTCTCACATACCATACAGTCTCACCCATACTATACATACACTTGCACTAATAATTAGGCGCAGCGTAGGGTGAAGTAGGCGCAGCGCAGGGTGAAGTAGGCGTAGAGTCCCGTAGATCTCGGGCGCGGTTCGCGCCGGTGCGCACAGTTTTCGCGGCGATCCCCTAAATTTTTCACGAGGCCTCTAATGCATTTGCCGCCGGATGTTTACGGCCGGTGCTTCGTATCGGGTTCCGATGCGTAATCGTCGCGGCCACGCGAACTCGTAGATTGATATCGTGGGGGCGGGGGGGGGGGGGGGGGGGGGGGGGGTGCCGATGACGACAATCGGCGTTTAGCATCTGGCGTGGCCCCGGCGCGCGTCAACCGTCGACGACGGCGAATAATCGCGCGCAAATTGCCGGTGCCGGTGCCGGTGCCGGCCAAGGAAAAAGTGCCTAGATAACGAGACAAATGGTCGTTAATTGCTGGCAACCGTGCCGAACGGGGAACGAAGAGTTTCCGCGAATCGTCCACCGCGCTCGCGCTCGCTTCCCCATGGAAATCATTACCCGCGCTTCCCTGTCACACTGTCCAAGACTGATCGTGTGTCCCCCGTGCTCGGCACCGGGACGCTCGTAGTATACCTGTTCACGGTCGCGCGCGCGCGTCCGGCAATTAGCAAGAACGATGTTTACCGATTGCTATACTTGAACTTGATCGCGGACGCGACGTCTCCCCCGATGTTTGCTCGTTCCTGGAATTGCTTTCGCTTTGCTAACGCTGAACAAGCTCCGTGCTCGGAATTATCGACGTTGTCTTCTTTCAAATTGCTGCATAGAACGTGAAACATACCAACTACGGATATTACTACATTCTTCGACCTGTCAGCTGCGTACGACGTGCATACACGTCGCAAGGAAATGGCAATTTTACGTCTTATAATGAATATACTTCTTCTACGATTTATGTAAAATTGCTTCTGGTGACATAGTCATTTTCACATTGTTTGAAGTGATTCTAGAACAACTGTCGACAAAGCTATACTTATTGTGATCGATAAAGGACATAACAGAATTTATCTTCGAAATAAATTGACGCAGCTAAGTGGCTAATTTCATAGGCATGGCTGGATTTTGGTGCGAATGAAATTTTTCATAACTAAATTACTATTTTCTTAATGTATACATCGAGAATTTATTCAAGGACCTATTATATACACGCATCAACTCTAACAACATATTTTTCGAAGCCGCCTCCGTAGGCTGCCTGCGCTCGAATATAGGGGATGGCATCGCGCGCGAGAGGGGGCGTCGAGGGAATTTATCGCGAAAGAATTCGCAGTCATAACAGGGGACTTAAGTCGCGAGTCGACGGCACCCACCGAAAGACGCTGGCCGTCTAAAGTTAGACCCCGAACAGTCTACCACCAGAAAGCTCTCTGCTTCTCTCGTGTTTCCACTTTCTCCCTCCCTATCTCTCTCTCTCTCTCTCTCTCTCTTTGTCTGTTTCCCCCTCTCTTTCCACTTCTCTCTCTCGCCCGTTCCATCTCGGCCGCGTCTGTTCCTCGCGCCCTACCTCCAGACACACCGTATTCCTCGAGGGAGGCCCGCCACAACAACAAGCTCGACCGGCAAGTTTTAATCGCGGCAATTCATCTCCGCGGCTCGACTAATTAAGTGGAATACACGGCCATAACGTAACCAAACGTTGCCGCCACGACCGGTTGCCCCGGCTGATCGATCGATCGTGGCTCTAACGCGCGCCGCATTCCACCGCGAGGAGGCAAGAGGGAGAGGAGCGAGCGCGCGCTCGCGGAACAAGCCGATTTTCGAGACGACCGGGCTACCAAATTCCGATCCGAGGATCAATGCAATCAACAGACTTAACTCTTTGCGATCGAATCCTCCCCACGCCGCTCTCCCTTCGGCTACCGCGGCAACACGGTTTTACCGTTGCGATATGCGAGCCGAGAGATTCCCGGCTCGCGCGATGGGAACCGCTTTCGAATACAATCATGGCGAAGAGGACACTGCGCAAATCTTTCTATATTAACCCCTCGATCTTGACATTAACTCTTGATATTAACAGATTTGTTATATATAGTTGTTGCGGTCACAGATTTTACAGTTGTAATAATTTCTTGGAGGGTGCAGGGAGATTAACCCCTCGACGTACCATTTTCTTCACAGTCGCTGCGATTTGGAATTTTTCAATTGGCAGAATTTCTTAGAAAGGATACAACATTAATGTTTATTCCATGCCTAAATTTACTCGTATACTTTACCCTTTGCACTCGGAGCCATCTTAACTGTAAATCTGAAATAATTTTTCTGATTCGTGGTATTTCCATTCTATTTAACAAAATAAATTTGTATGCATACAAAATTTATTCTTGTGACTCCTGCCAACAGTTTTACTACTTGATAATTTTTCAAATCTAAACCTTATTGTTACGAAAATTATTTTGCAACGTAATAGAATAATCTTAGTGGTGCCTCAGAGTCATCACTCGAGGGCAAAGGGTTAAGTATTAATATCAAGGGATTAGATTTACTACGATTTATTATATACAGTGTGATAAAATGTAATAAATTTTTCTTATACGGATATAAACAAAGTAAAAGAGTGAGGAGATTTGATGTTTCTTGTTTGATCGATATAAAGATAATTACACGCGAAGTATTTGTACGCAAAAATTGATTATTATACAGTACAGTATCTATAACAATAAAAATAAATCTTTGAAAGCTGATAGAAAATTACTATGAAGATAATTATACCTAAAGAGAAAACAAAATCACAGTAATTGCTCACTGTACAGCATACTACCCGTAACAACACAAAATCAATTTTAGAAAGCTAATAAAAATTGCTATGAAGCTAATTATATCTAAAGAGAAAGCAAAATCACAGTAATCGCTCGCTATACAGTAAACTACCCATGCCGATAAAACTAAATCATCGAGGGCTAATAGAAAATTCATATCACTCCCCACTCCTAAAAAAAATTACTATCAACTCAACATGCTAAAACTATGCAATAAAGCACAGTGCAAAGAACCGCATAAATTCGTCGCAGAAAATGCCTATTTTTCGTGTCGACCGATTAGCACGGTTCCAAAAATTGCTCGACTAAAACCACCGAAATTTCCGTAATAAAACTTAACCCTTCGCGCTCGTGTGCAATTAACGAAATAATGTTGACATCGTTAAAGACCCTTCTGTTAAAAGCGTAACAGCTTTATGAGTCACAAGACTCAATTTCACATGCATATATTACATTAAGTACTATACTACAGCTGGTCAAAATAGCAATTTTGGATCTAAGCTTAAAATGGCCTCGAGTGCAAAGAGTTAAACCCCGACAAATTTCGAGGCCGCCGGTATATCCGAGGCCCGTCTCGGTTTTGCCGAGCCGCGGCGGCGCTCGCCCCGCGCGACCAAGGAAACGAGCGTGTTTCGGCTTTTGTCCGGGCCGCTCGACGAGAGGTTTAATTAGCGGCAGTCGTAATTTTTGAGCGGGGTGCGGAGGGGCGGTCCCTCGGATCCGGGGAGGGGAGGAGGGACCTCGGGCTTCTGTGGTCACGGGGCGTTTGGCCCGAGGTCTCGGTCTGCTAGCCGGCGATAGTCGGAACATTTAGGGCAGATTTATCTTCCGCGCACCGATTTCCAAGCGGTGCCGTGTGAGGGTGGCGCGCGAGCGAAGTGTTTTTAAACGGTGGCCTCCTCCTCCTCCTCCTCATCCTCCCTCCCCCCCTCCCCCCGTCCTCCACCCCGTATCTCGACGCACTTTATTGCGCGGACAATGCGGCTCGTCCGGTTTCTTGCCCGCGACGACGCGCCGCTCTCTTGAATATTTATCGGTGCCGTGTTTTCGCGGATCGCTCCCCGACGGGCTCTTAATGCCCACCGGAGTGGATGCCTCGGTTTTTGATTGATCGCCGCGGAAGAGCCAGGCACCGCAAAGCGAAACCCGCTTGCTCATCGACGAGCGTCCTCTCAATTGTTCGCTGTTTCGCGGCTGTTCCAGAAACAACAACGATCGCCGGATCTCTTTGTTCCCTATTTTGTGCTACCTATTTTGTGAAACACAAGCGTGACCCGCCGGTGATGCACGCCGGCGTCAACGTGTTAATCGTGAATCAATTTGGGAATGAGAATAAGCGAGGACGGTCGTGACGCAAGGAAACAATTAAGGACGAAACGGTCGTGAGCAACGTGGCTCTGAAAGACGTGACAGCGCAAGGGGTTAAAAGTGTTGCGACCGCTGGCAGGCTACAGGCAAATAACGCCGCGCGGCAGCAGGGAGAATACGGTGAACCGGAAGCGGCGCGTAGCCCGTGAATATTAAAAGAATCCAATTTCTCGGCAGCGGCTAAGAGAAATCATCTCGCCGCGCGCAGACCTCGTCGGTTCGGTTCTCTACCGTCGCCGTAGTAGAGCCGGGTGACACGCGACGACGACGACGACGACGACGACAAAGCCCCGGAGACGGAACGGCAACAAAGGATTATTCCCGTCGCTTTGACGGCCCGGATTCGAACTTATTAACCGTCGCGTCAGCCGCAGGAAATTTATCTAGGGCAGGAAACAACAACTGGAAGCCCGTAATTACACGTGTCCCCGGCGCCGTCAAATGGAAACGCAGAAGACGCTCGCCTCGTACCCGTCTCTGCTCCCTGCTCCCTGCTCCCTCCCTCTCTCCCCCGAACCACGCCGCGCGGCTCCTCTCTTCTCTACGCGAAATTTCGTCGGCAATATTCTCTCCTCGTGACAAGCGGAGGAAACGGCGTTGGCAGGGGGGGGGGGAGAGAGAGAGAGAGAGAGGGAGAGCAAGAGAGACGGAGATAGGGATGGATCCAGCGTGTGAAATCATCGTCTGGCCTCTCGAAACGCGTGGCACGGGCTGACAAAAGGAAACACAGGGATGAGGCCGCGGGAGACAGAGCAAACGACCGAGGAAGAGAGAGAGAGAGAGAATAAGACTAAGAGAAGTAGAGAGAGAGAGAGAGAGAGAGAGAGAATAAGGCTGAGAGAGGGGGGAGCAGATAGTGAATCAGTGGCTGTAGACGCGCCGGGTCATGAACCCGATGCGATTCTCGAACCTCTCGCCGTTCGAGAAACGTTTTTTCTTCGACGCCGACGGACAACCGGGCGCCCAACACGAAGAAATCGTCGGGCTCCCGACGACCAGACGACGCGCACCGACGGAGAACACGCGACGACACCCAGCCACGGCGAACGCATTTTCGGCATTCCGCGCCGTCGCGAGCCGATGTCGATGGCTTTCGGTTCCCGGTCGCTATGGAAAACTAGTAGACTTAACCCGTTCGGGCTGACAGTCCGCTGACAGCAGTCGGAGCATTTTTAATGTTCGATGGTAGTACTGTTTAGCGAATAATTGTACGAACACGATGTCAAATGAAAACAGACGTCGATGATTTATATATAATTTTGATGCTTGTGGTTTATGGAGCTCGTTGAAATGATTCTATAGAAAATTGATATTAGATAATAGAATTTTTATTTATAGTTATTGAGATTGTAAAGTTGGTGGAGTTAAACAGTGGAGCCTAGTCGATGTATGTGTTACTCGCGGCAAATGTATTGTTATTTTTATTAATATTAGCATTGTAAAAGTAGTTAAGACGATGACAAGATTGCGTCCGGCTTACTATTATTACTATTGTTATTTTTATTGACGTAACTTTCACATTAGCATTGTAAATGTAGTCGAGGTTATGTCAAGATAATGCTATAGTTATGTCATGATTATTATTATCATCATCATCATCATTATTATTATTATCATTATTATTATTATTATTATTGTTATTATTATTATTATTATTACTGTAACGTCTTATTAACCCTTTGCACTCGAAGCCATTACAACTGCAAACCTAAAATAATTTTTCTGGCTTCTAGTGTCCCCATTTTATGTAACAATATTTAATTAATGCATATGAAATTGAGTCTCTCGTGACTCATACAATAGTTACACTATTAACAATTTTTAAATCTAAGCTTGGGCGATGTCTATTAAAAATAATTTTGTATAAGTGAGTTTTAAAAACACAAGAACGTAGCGTGGGTGGAAAGAATGGTTTTCTCAGTTGCGCGAGAGCGTTGAGAGAGCGGAGACGATCCGTGTGAGAAATTTGCGAGAAACTTGTGTGTAAAGACTGTATTTTATTTTATTATTTTTGTTTCACTAAAACGCTAATTTTCATTCTTGTGCGGTCGTTTTTAACAGAGTTACGATAGTTCAAAGTTTAACAATATATCGAGTCCAGGAGGCATCGTTTCACCCACGATTTTCAATATTTTACAATATCATTCAGGTCGACAGTAAAAATCAGTTAGTACATCTTAAAGTAGAGACTTTACCCTTTAAAACCTGCTAAGCCCCATTGTTTTACCATTTTTGGAAAGAAAGATACAGCTTCTTGAAAATGAAAATTGAAATTACAGATTATTGAAATCGGACTGTTATTGACTTTACAATATCTTATTTGACAAGATTTCCGTTAAGAAGAATCTTTAGCTGTGCTTATTATTGTTTTTGATGAACATTCTTTGCTTAGCTGTCTCTCATTCTGATATTCGGTCCCAAGCTCTTCTGCCAATTGAAATAAAAATTCTTGCCTCGATATTTCGTCACCTATCGTTTCTTTATATGAAATCCAAGTAAAAGAAGTAAAAACTAAAATATAAAAACATAAATCAGACAGGGCAAAATATTGAGACCAGAAATACAAGAAATTGTAAATCATATCACAAAATATTGTTAGCTCTGTTGACTTTGTCGAAACTATCACTTATTTATACCACGTAATAATTTCTATAACACACTGTGAAATTTTGATGCTCTCTATTCGGATCGCAAGACCGTATTGTCGAAGACACAAAGTGTGAAATTAGGTGGGCTGCTTTTTTGGCAAAGATCTTTATTCGAATGACTCTTTCTCTTCGAAAAAGGGAAAGAGTCATCTTTCTCCTCCCATCGACGAATCATTTAATTTCCCAAAGATAGATCTCTTATCTCCGAGACATAAACAGTACGGCGCCTGACCAGCGACCATCTCAGAGATCGCTTACAGTATTGTTGTATAAAGAACGCTATGCATTTCTTCCAATCGCCCGTTTTTCTACACTGTAGATTCACAATTACATTGTAGACTCGTAAAACAATTTCTGGAGTGCGCTTATCGAAGAATATAGTCGTAAATAACATGAATTTTTCAAATGGTCAAATGACCGCTCGTGGTAGACTAGACATGCTATACATTTTTTTTGGAAAGTAAGCAATAAAGTAAATCGTGAATATTGAAAAATGGGTTGTATGTATGTTATAGGAAAAGTCAAGAAGCTACATGATGATACAGTAACGTTGTATACAAGAAATTCTAAACGAAATTTCAAAAACGGTCGTTTGATCGCGCATGGTAGGTTTAGTGTTAAAGTAACTGTGGCTGATCCTTGTTGTCGAAAGTCCCTACAGTAGCAAATGGGTTAATAGAAATGTTCGGCAGCCATATTTATCGAATCGTGCACGCAAACCTTCGTCGCGAGTCCGACTCGTTATTGTAGCGCAAGGGGTTAAAGAAACGCAGCGGGACGAGGCGCGGAGGGACGGGACCGCGGCAACGCGTCGATGGCCGGGCGCGTCTGCCCGACGAGCCAACCGGATAGAAATATTTCCCGTTTCGCCAGGTGAGACGGAAATGGGACGGTGATCTGATCGCTCGATACCGAGTTAATGGAACGTGTGTGCTTTAAGGGGTGATTCGCCGGGGGTGGCGAGTGGCCACCATTCATCGGCCAGTTCCGACCTGCTGCGAGCATCGGGATGCTGCGCCCCGATGGATGGCTAAGGCGTTCCGTCAACAAACTATACATTTTCTCTATTTCACGGATTGCATTTTCTCCAAATTCTACCGATTGTATCAATTGCTCAATTAATTGTATTCATTAAATCAATTGGTCAATTAATTGTATCAATTACTGTCTAGAGTGACGCCTTAAATTGTCGGCAAATTAAATTGTTTCTGTGGCGTGGAAAGAACTTAATATATATTTTTCTTAGTTCCGGCACGTACAATGAACCCTTTCGTTACCGAGCTCGTTACCGAGTAGTTGACACTGAGGTACGGAATGCTACGAAGTAGAAGTCGTTTTATTGTTCTCTTTAATTTTACAATGATATTTATTATAATAAATATTTAATATATTATAATATATTATTATAATATAAAATTATACAGGGTGGGGCAAATCGTATTTTATTTTCTTAAATATTATAGTCAACTGTGTGTTGATTAACAAAAGTATATAATGTGTCTATCCGGTGTATCATACTAGCCGCAGCGATATCGCGCAAACTTGCCTGAGAAAAGCGTTCTCTCTCCCGGAAAAGTCTCCGGTCGGCGAAGGAGATAAAGGAAGGAGACCGCCCGACAATGGAATCCGTCAAACTCGTCCGGGAAGCGTTCCATCAAGGGCGGAATGGTGGTAGGAGTGCGCCGAGAACGAGACCGGATCCTCTCTTGCCGGGATAAACAAACGCGTTAAACGTATTTCGCCGCGCTGGGCTAATGATCTGTTCTCGCGAGTTTGTGTGGAGCGTGAGGAGATAGGGTAAGGGGAGAAGGAGCGGCGGCCACCCCTGGCAGCAGCAGAAGCGCAATGGCAGCAGCAGGGTGGCGTTGGAAATTCAAGATTCTCGCGTGGCAGGAAACGAATCGTCGATGGGACGGTCCGATCGCTAATTCCTTCCGAGTCGAGAACTCCTTGGGAGGCTCTCTCACCCTCTCCGATCCATTGAACTCCTCTCCATCGCGTCGCCGCTCCCGCACCGGGTCTCCTCCTCTATCGTCTCTTCACTTCTGTTCTTTTTCGTCTCGCTTTTCTTCGACGTCCCCTCTTCGCCTCCCCGCACCCTCTCCCGGTCCCATTTCGAACACCATCTCCCTCTCGTCCGCGGGAGCCGCGTTGGTATTCAAAGACCTCATAACAGACTTCTCTCGTTCGTTCCGTCTTCTTCTTCTCTCCTGCTCCTTTCTCCTTCCTCTATGTCGCTCCTTTCTCCCTCTCTCTCTCTCTCCCTCCTTTCTCCTTCTTCCTCTCTCTCTCTCTCTCTCTCTCTCTCTTTCTCTTCTCTCATTCTTCCTCTTTTTCCTCCTCTAACTTCCTCCTGACTACTCGGTCTCCTATTGACAAAGGTATGCGGCCCGGACCCCTCCACCCCGCGGAAGAGAAACGAGACCATGGAGCCACGGAGGTGTGAAGGAGGAGGAGGAGGAGCGGCGAGAGGGGGGGGGGGGAGGGGCGACGACGGCCGCGGGGGAGGATAACGAGAGGAGCAGGAGAGCCGGGTGAACGACAAAGAGAGGCCGACACAATGACTGGCCTTTTCTCGGCGAGGTTTGAATATATCGGCAGCGCCCGTGGAGGGGCATGAATTGGTAATAGAGGAAGTCGAGGTCTCTCGCCACCCCCTTCTGCCCACCCGTCACCAGGTGCTCCGTCCCTTTTCGACTTTCGGGCCTTCCTCTTCGTCGCCTAAATCATCCATTCCCTCTCTTTCTCTCTCTCTCTTTCTATTTTTATCGCTATCTCTTTTTCTTTCTATCCACTCACGAACAATCTGAACAGTATGCTTCGGGTCGTTGTTGCGTTGAAAATAGTAGTCATCTCTCCCAGACCAAACTTAATCGCACTTGAGTGCAGATTTTCTGTGAGTATATTTTTATACTTTATCTTATCCAAAATTCCATCGATGAAGACAAGTTTGCTCACTCCGGATGCCGCCATACAGCCCCACACCATCGCGGAGCCTCCTCCGTGCATTACAGTTGATTGTACATTTTTTAATTCTAGTTCTGTATTAGGCTTTCCCCAGACGTTTCCTCTTCCGTCACATCCAAAAATATTAAATAAGATAATAAGAAGTTTATTGCAAAATTTTACACGCATCCCTTGATTTCAACAGATTTCTTTTATAAGCAATGAGGGTACGAATACTTATGGGACTGACTGTACGCCTATCTCTCTTACACTCGCTTCTCGTTTCCTCCCACTCTTATTTTCTAAGAGATCGGGACCTGACTCCTATCTCTAGACAATTTGCGCTCCGTCCAACCCCGCTCTCCTCATCTCTCCGCTTCCCCCCCCCCCCCCCCGGGCTCTCCGCACCCTTCGAGACCATTTTCTCACGATCCGCGTCGGGAGCCGTCGATCGTGCCTGACCGTGTCTCTCCCGTTTAATCGACGCGGAATAAGCGATCGCTCGCGGAATCGACCACCGTCGTCGTCGTCGTCGATCCCTCCACGTAGACGATCGGAAGGAAGCAACCCCGCGGATGGGACACCCTGCCAATTCCCCCGCGATTCTACCCGACGCGGTCCATCCTTTTTCCGTGACGCAATTTTCTTTCGACTTTTCGCCACACTCTACACACCTTGTAGATTCAAATCCTCGCGGGATCTACAATTTATCCCTTCGTAATCAGCGGTTCCTTTTAAACTGATTCTTGGCGATGATGTACCTTCCGAGAGGACGAGAGAAATATTTTTCTATACTTATTGCTTTTAGATTGTATGGAACTGAGGGTAGTTTGAGATATGTATTTTTTAAATTTTTTATTGCTGGCAAGAAGAGAAATAATTGGATGAGAATGTTTTCAGAAGAATTGTTGAAGTGCGGTCTATTGTTTGGAAGTTAAAATAAATTATAATAGAATCTAATACAATTTATAGTTTGATTAATTTTTATGTAAATTTTATTGGGTTTAATTTTAGCGAAAATATAATTTGCTTCTAATTTGAGGCTTAATTAATTGAGTCAATTTTCTTTATGGAAGTGAATCACAGTAGAAATGTTCCATATAGTTTAATGAAATGATTTGTCTATATATTTGTTGTAGACTGATTATTAACTCTAATAGAATATAGATAGATAGAATTTTATAACCTAGTTAAATAATATATACAAATTTAGTTCTGATTAACTTGAACAAGACTCTCATTTGCTTGATTGTAACGAGCTGGTAATAATCGACTAAATAAATTGTTACTGTCAAAAAATTAAATTACCGAAGAAAAACTGTTACATAATTCAATCAAATAGCATATGTCCTTAACCAACGAAAATCGCTGCCCCGGTTTTGCTACGAACCATTTAGCAAACTATTCCGTTTAACATCGGAGGAGAACGCAACAGGTACCGACCAATTCGAGCAGGTCTTTTGTCCACGTAACGGTCATATAAAATTTTTAGGGGCCGCGGCTACATGCGCGAGGAAGGTCTGGAGTAGGGTGCGAGAAGCTCTTAGCAGCGTTTAGCCGTGGACTCTTTTAATGCCTGGAAGGTGCGAAGAGGCGAGACGGCGGCGCGCGTTTCAGCCGGGCAATTTGAGAAAGTCGGCCGCGGGGTAACACAGCCGCGGAAAACAGAACGGAGAACCGCTGATGCTTTCAAGAACACAGAGGCCTCTCGCGCCCGGCAGTCCTCGGGAAACGGCTCGAAGACACTCCGGCAAAGAAGCTACTCATTATCATAACACCGATCGCGCATTCGATCCGCCCCTTTTATCTAAGAATTTTAACGGTATGGAAATGAAATTTATGCACATCGAATCTCCGTCTACCACCCCTTTACAGTTTCTCGAGTGGACCTAGCGGTGGCGGCCGGGAACGGCGGAGAAGGAATTCTTCTCTTCGGATCTCGCCGGCTCTCGCGAAACTTTCACGGAATAAGTTTACTTTTTAATATGGAATTTCGGCGCAGATTTCAAGACGGACGTTTTCCTAAAGCGATCACCCCTTTTTGCACGCACGCGGGCCGACGATACTAGGCTGAATCATTTTCAGCCGCTATTTCTAAAAGGGGAAACTAAACTAACCTAACTAACTCGCAAAGCGTCACTTTTAGGTACGCTTAACTTGCGCTCTTTTTTCTTTTAAGAATTTTTCATAACCAAAGTTTCAATAATAATTGTAACATCTGTTAGAAAGATGTGATATCCACTGTGTTTTTCTACGTAGACGGTTTTAGTATACACCAATTTTATCCGCATGACCTACCTTTTTCTTCACAGTTTCTGCGATTAGGAATTTTTTGTTTTTTTTTAGGAATGATAGTGGCGTCCACTATCTAATGTATACTATATCGTGCCTTAATGTCATCACTCTAACGCAAAAGGTTAAAGACAGTGTTTTAGTCGTCTTGAGAACGTCTCATGGACGTTTTATGAACGTGTCTTAACACTAGAAAGACGGGACTTGAAGACGGGAAAATGACTGCTTTTCGGCAAGATAGGTATAACACACACATATATATATACCGGAAATGAAGGAGGGGGGGCAACAACAATGATTAATAAACGCATTTATATGTTGTAGAAAAAGTCACAAAATTATAAGAAGCTGCGTCATTATTTACATAATTATTTTTCTAATTGAAATTGAAAAGCAGTCAAAATGACTTGCTTAGGCAATCCAGTGTTAAAGGCATGAATTGGTGTGGAAGCCAAACTCTGTACCAATTCACGTGTTCCACTTTGATTAAATGATTCTGTACTGTTGTCCCGAGATTATTAGTGGCATCCACTATCTCGCGAACACTATATCGCGGATTTTCATCGAATATGCTCTCGATAAAAAACGACTCCGGCTCGAGTTCATAAATAGCGTGGCGCGGAAAGAACGCGCGGAACGCCATAGTGTTTATCAGTAATTTCAATTCTTTGGTAGATATTCCGCTGTGCACGCTCGAACAAAACAGGCTGTCGAATAAAATCGTCAGCGGCCCGGCCGGCTGCATTCGATTAAAACAGCGCCGCGTCCCCGGGATCATTCCGGCTCGTGCAGAGAGAATCGATGCACAATTTCACGGCTACCAATCTCGCCGCCGCAACGGCCGATCTCTATCTAACATTTCCATTACTTCATTCGGAGCTATCTGCAGCATTAAACTGCCGCAATTTCCCAAGTCCGCCACTTCGCGGCGAGCTCTAATACGCAAATACAGGCCGGCCTCGCCGCCGATAGTACACGCCGCATACTACAACAATTCTCTCTCCCTCTCTCTCTCTCTCTCTCTCTCTCTCTCTCTCTCTCTCCCTCTCTCTCTCCCGTCGAGATAGCGCGAGAACAAACTCGTCAAACACGCCCCGGTAAAACGGCCGGGGCAGCCGGAACTTTTTTAATCGCTACACAAGCCTCATTACTTAATAATCGCGGTGCAGCATCGGCGCTAACGGGGCGTACAATTATCGTCTCGGTCGGCCCTCTCGAGGGAGGAGGCCGCGCGCGCGAGCAAAGTAAACCAGTCCCCGGGTAATTAGTCCCATTCACGCGAGGACGCGCGGATCAATTGCGGGAGAAGTGGCGAGAGAAAGAGAGAGAGAGGGGAGAGGGGGAGAGAGAGGACAGTGATACCGCGAAAAACGCGGGAGGCGTTCACGAAATAAGCGGTTATCGAAAGGACGACTGGCGTCGGTTCGCGATCGACGCGACGTTGTATTATATAGATAAGGTCATTTCTGACCGAAAGTTAGGGTTATGTACGATTTTTTTCGAGACTTTTTAAGTAGGGGTTCTATTTGTAATTTGGGGTATTTAGGTCGCTGTTGGCAAATTAACCCCTTTACCAGAGGAGACTTTGAGACGCACCAACTATGCCATACGGTTCGGAATTTAATATGACTATATAATAATATTATACTGTAATAGTATTATAGTATCACTATAATTTAATACAAGTATATAATAATATTTATTTTATCAATAAATGTTGCCCCGGGCTTACATAGAATACACGGGGGAACATTTACAGTATTATAGTATCACTAGAGTCTAACACAAGTATATAATGATTTTATACTAGAATATTCTTATACTATTGCTATTACTTATTACAGTATAGCAAATTACACAATAAAACCTCCACTATCTAATCCACCCAAAACCCAAAAACATTCACACAATAAAACGATAAAATCTCACTAAAACTAACAGACGTCATCTTCATCTCTTTCGTTCTACAACAAATTCTTAAATAACAAATAATTGATCATAAATCACTGTGCCCAAATAACGCAAATCGCAAACGAAAAGTATCTAGGACAATTGATCCTGACATCGCAAGACCGAATCGAGATTCTACAGCATCAACTCTTAATTACCGCGATCACTATAATCACTATAATCTACTATGAGCTACAGTATCGAGTGTACAGCTGTCTTACCAGCTATATTAAAAATCCAAAAAGAGAAAAAAAGTGAAACGAGAAAGAGAAAAACATCTGTGCCGGACGACGAAGCCCGCAATTGAATTTCGATTATCAAAGCCCGCTTTCAGCGTCGGCTTGGCCCTGGTCCTCCCCCCTCCCTCCGCCCGCCCCTCTCCGGCCACGGTATTCGTGAGTCAGCTTTTATCGCGTCGCCGTCCAGACGATCAAAATTTCGCCCTCGGCCAGTAACCGAATTAATTAAAACGGACGAGCACTTGGTCGGCGATTGATATGTCCGCTGCCCCTCTTCCATCTGCCTCTCCCCCCAAAGCCATCCTCCCCATACGTTCGCTTCATCTCGATGGTTTTGCGCGACGAATCGAAGATCCGCAGAAGGAACCGTCGTCGTCGCCGTCGTAATCGTCGACGGATAAGGGAGCCTCAAAGAAAATTCGGTCGATGCTCGAGACACGGTCGCTCGGCCGGAAGTGGCCTCGCGTTTGGTTTCGATAAGTGCTTGTTGAGGAGAGGGTAAATGCCGTTGGAGAGGATCCGAACGAGCCTTGGGGTCCCCGCCCCGGGAGACGACGCGATCGCGCCGCAGAGGCGGAGGGGGGGCGACCGGTATAAGGATTTGTTCCTGATTGCCTTTTCGCAAGGGAATCGATGTCGGATTAAAGCGTTTCCCGACTCGCGATCCCTGCGCGCGACCGACGATCGGCTCTCTCCTTTGCCGGATTTCGATCGCGATTCACCGCAATTTGGTCGGGCCACGTCTTCGGCCGATTATCATGCCTTTTGTGCCAACCGGCTCGTTTGTTTCCGCGCCGGGTCCGCTCCGCGAGAGGAACCAATCCTTTCTCCTAGGAGCTTTTGTTCACGGCCCGTCCTCGTTACGTTCGCCGACGTTTCTGTTTGCGATCACTCTTTTTAGCACGGTTTTTAAGGAAAATAGAGTGATCGCACGGACTATAGTATGATAGACGAACGTTTTTGTATTATGTCATGGAATTTGAGAAATTTTATTGTAACAGCGTCAGTTAATTGTTAACCAATCGAGTGGTGACTACGAGGCACCATAAAATTGTTCTATCGCGTCGCAAAATAATCTCTGTACTAACAAGGTTTGTATTTTAAACATTGTTGAAGTTAAGTCATGTTGATAAGAATGACAAGAATCAATTATACATGCATAAAATGCACTTTGTTACATAAAATGGATAGAGAAATAGTGAGAAAGAATCAAACAATGACGAGTATACTCGTCAAACAGAATGTAAATTTCGCCATTAAAATATTGAATGAAAAAGACAGTACTATTCTATAAAGTTAACAATTTTGTTACTAATATCTACTTAATATGATATATCTATAATAGCTAACATGAAAGCTAATAATAATAGTCGCAAATAGATATAATTAACAATAATAGCTAACAGATACAACTAATAATACTACCAAACAGCTATAACTAACATCTACCCAAATATTATACTAAAACACCTCATCCAGCATAATAACACTTTATTCCTCGAACACCGATACCCCAAAGTATACTTCGCGAACCTTTAAGCAATTGTCGTTCGAATCGCCGCAGCACCGATCTTCTCGCTTAAGGGGATGAATATTTGTGGAAAACCGCGGACCCGAGTAATCGCATCAAGCAAAACGAAAATGTACCAGGCGCGCAACAGCGGCGTCGCGATTCCGCGAAGAAACGAACTGCTTCCGGAACGGCGCTCGGGGCCCCTGGAACGACCGCAATTCCTTTACTCTTTGTAACATTACTTTCATGATGCCGCGGCGACGGCGGCGGCGGCGGCGCTCATCGTTTCGCCATTTTAAAAGGAGCAAGAGACCACACCCCCCACCCCTCCCTCCGGATAGGGTCGTAAGTTTTCTTGAACGAAAGACAAACGTTTTATTCCGCGACGGTGGCTCTTGTTCTCTCCAGCGGGAGCGGAGGAGATAAAATATGGAGAGAGAGAGAGAGAGAGAGAGAGGGGTGGGGGGAGCAGATAGACAGTTGAAGAGAAAAAGAGACAGGCAGGGTAGACAGACAGACGAGACAGAGAAAGAGAGAGAGAATTAGAAATAAAGAGAGAAATTACAAGTTCGAAACTGAGAGAAAGAGGGAGAAGGAAAAATGAAAAGAATAAATATCGGAGCGAGAGGAAGAGAAAGGAAGAGGGACAGACAGAGAAAGAAAGAGAATGAGAGAGGGAGAGATAAAGGGTGGAAGAGAAAGCTAGAAAGACAGAGACAGAAAGGAAAAAACATCAAGATAGAGAGGGAAATTAAGGGAAAGAGAGAGACAGAAAATAAGATAGACAAAGAAAAAGAAGGAAAAATAAAGAGGATGGATCCAGAAGCGAAAAAGAGAGAGAGAAAGAGAGACTAGCAGAAAGAAAGGGAATAAATACAGGCGAGCGGCAGAGAAAGGGGACGAAAAAGCAGAAAGCCGAAAAACGGAACCGGGGAAACTGAAGTCCGGTTTTATTCGTTCCGCTCGCTCCACTCTATCCGCGTAATAAAATTTCGCGGGACGCGCGTGCGACCGGCATAAAGTTTCTTTTCTTAATTATCGTCGCTTCGTTAATTTCTTCGTCGGGGTCATAGTTTCGGGGCCGCTCCTTCTCCCGGTCGTTCAGCCCCCACCACCGGCGCGTCGCCAACGCCGCGAGGAGAAGGAGCCCCCGGGGCCAGTCAGGAACTGTCTGTGTATGCACGTGGAAAAAAAAAGGGAGCACGCGAGAGCAGCCAGCCAGGAAGTGGATGGCCGCGGTTTCCGGAATTAGGAGCCGGGAAAACGTAAACGCGAATCGCCCGGCTATAAGTAATAAAACTTCGCTTTTTACCGGCGAACGAGCCTCCTTTATGAGATGCGGTGGGGATGCTTTAATCGAATGGCTTCTTCTTCGTTGTCTTCTTCTTCTTCTTGGTCTACTACTTTCTCATCCCTCTCTTTCTTCTCTAACTTCTTCATTTTTCTGGTAGCATTGTCTCCTTCTTCTCCTATTTCTGATAGCATTGTCTCAATGTGGAAGTTGTTGAGTAATTAATTCTATGCTTATTTTCTTACTAAATTATATAGTAATGATTTAATTATAAAATTATAATAATAATTTAATTACAAATTTAAATTATATAATAATAATTTAGCTAACTCTAATTTGTGTTTTCTGCATTGCAATTCATTGCTGTTAAATGAGAAGTTAAAGTAGTGCTGAAGAGTATATTAAAATAGTGCCGTATTATAACTTAAAATATTGCGACTAATAAATCAAAATAGTGCCAAATACTGAATTAAAATACTGTGACTTACAAATTAAAATACTGTGACTTATAAATTAAAATATTGTCGAATAATAAATTAAAATACTGCCACTAATAAATCAAGACAGTGGCAAATATTAAATTAGAATACAGCGACTAATAAATTAAAATAATTCCGCATAATAAATTAAAACAGTGTCGAATAATTTATTGAAATACCGTAAATAATAAATTAAACGACTGTAAACAGTAAATTAAAATATTGTGAATAATATATCAAAACAGAGCCAAATACTAAATTAAAACACTGCAACTAACAAAATAAGACAGTTCCACAAATCAAACTAACAAAATAACAAACAATAAATGAACTAACTATACTAAATTAAATCATATAAAATACATAACACCGAATAAAAATTAAGAGAACATACTAAAACTATTCAGCAAAGACACATTACCATGTGACTTCTATGGTGTTACGATTCGAGCCATTTTTATTCGCCAATTATAAGGAAGTAAAAGTTCTCCTCGTTCGTTCCTCGTGCGAGCAGATGATATATTTTCAAGGAAGCGAGGAACGCTCGGAGACGAATATCGGACGAGTCTACGGGGACGGGGAATTTTCGCGTCGCTCTCCGGGGAGCACCGGCGAGACACCGTTTAGATAACACATCCTGGGAGATCGGCGACGGTCGGCCGCCGATCAGGAAACGATCGAAAGCCGCGGGGAAACCGCGTGATACGGTGGCATTCCGCGGGGTAATGCGCGCGCGAGGGCCTGCGACGACGACGAGGAGGAGATCAAACGAGGGGTCACGCGAGTTTAATCAACTTCCGTGAGAACGGTCCAAGTTTTTCGCAGATTTCCCGCCGAGATACAAAGGGCCAGTCACCGGGGGCCAAGGCGGAAGAAGGACGACCCAGCGCGCGCCGCTTGTCCTCGTCCTTTCGCGTAACGAGAGACACAACGAATCTCTACTGGGTGTCCTGAAACGGATCGTTTTCCACGCTGGCCGATTTTTTGTTCGCGGCTTTTCGTTCCACTTTTGTCGTAGATATTTTTCTTTTTTTATTAACGTTACTTTTCGCCCTCGTTTGTTTGCCTGTTTCATTTGCTTCGTAGAATCCTCGTTTCTTTTGCTTCAATCCGTTCAAGATTTTTATCTTCTTTTATTTTAGTTTTATTATTGTTATTCTGTATTTTTTACTCTTTTTATTGCGTCGTTTATTCGAGATTTTTGTTCTTTCCATTCTATAATTTATTCAATGTTTTAATTTTCTGCATTCTCTAATTAATTCAATATTGTTTATTCCTCTCACTATGTAATTTATTCAACAGTTTTATTGTTTTCACTGTCTAATTCATTCAACATTTTTATTGTTTTCACTGTCTAATTCATTCAATACTGTTGTTCTTTCCGCTGTATAATTAATTCAAATTTGTTCCATTCGTGCTTCTATATTTGTTTTAATCTACTTATACCTCGTCTCCTTAATTAAATGCTTTCACTCCATTTATTTTATTCGATATGCGATCCATAAAATCATCGACCACAAGAGTATTTAATTTTTCCTAAACCAAATGAAATTTCCGTTCGAATTTTGCTTAACCATAACTGAAAGAGGAAAGTCCACTCTATTGTCTACTTTTATTATATTTAGCTTCAACCTTATAATTTCCAAAATACACACAAAATCAAGAGGCATCTAAGGCAAAATATTCTAAGAAAAGTGAAGGTCAAGGCACGCGTTTCAGACATATTTTATTGCATTATTTCCAAAAAAATGCTAGCATCGCAAGCACGATTTTTATGTTATATGCAGTATTTTAAAATGAAGCTTTGAAAGAAAGGCAGTGTCAACATTGATTCGTCTAATTAAATAAACTTATATTTTTAAGCAAAAGAATTGAATTTTCCTTTTTATTTCAAATGCGCAATTACTTAGCTGCCAACCGAATAATTAGCATAACTCGTACAGAAAGCGCAGGAGAAATTCTTAAACCGTAAGAAGCGAGCAACTACGTCGGACAGTGTAATCGGACTTGTCCAATGATCCACGAAGTTTTGGATCGCGCCGTAGATTTTCGCAGTCAGACCGCCGTTTTAAAACACCGTGGGCGTGCAAGGGAAAGAGACGGAAAGAGTGAAAGAGAGCGAGATGAGGAGAGGAAGATTGAGAGGCGAAAGGAGTAGAAAAAGGACGAAGAGGTAGCGGAAACTCATCGAGGGAAGGACGCCGTAGGAAGAAGGGTGGTCCCGTGTCGCTTTACGGAATTAAGGGCCGAAGGACATAAAACCCGAAGCACTCGACTCCGGGCCGCCCCTTCACCGGCCCTACCTCCTCGCCTCTCGATTCCTTTTCCCTTTCATCGTTTCTGTCGCTCTCTCGCGGCGTGTGCGCGCCGACAAAAGCACGAACCGCACTGAAAATGTCATTATATGCCATCTGCCCCCCCATTCGCGCGCGCGCGCGCGCGCGCTCGCGTTTTATGTTTTTCTTTTTCGAGAAAGAATAAGCGCGCACTCGCGTTTACGTTCCCCTCCACACCGGCGATGCGTGCGTGCGTGCTGTTGCCTCTGCCTCCGTGCAACCGGCAGCGCCGTTGCATCGCGTGCATTGCGTGCATATTGCGTCGACCGCCGCTGCCGCCGCCGCGTCGTCGAGTGCAGGCCGCGGGAAAAAAACGAAAAGATTCGAGACCACTCTCCCGAACGAAAAGTACCGAATAATCGAGCGATGTTGCCCGCCGCAGCGCTCGCGAACATGATTCCGAGGGCTGGCTGTGTGCGCGCGTTTAGGATGATTTTTTTTTTTTCGTTGATCTTTGAAACTGCGCGCCCTCGAACGCTGTTCCCGCCAAAAGAAAATTCGGTGTTCGACTTTTATGCTTTCGAACGCATGATCTTTATTTTATTTTTTTTGTTTCGTTTTGTTTTATTTTGTTTTATTTTGTTTGATTTTGTTTGATTTCGTTTTATTTCGTTTTACTTTGTTTTATTATTTTCTGGTTAGCTGTTGCATTTTCTTTGAAATGGATGCAAGTTATTCTAGTTATTATGTTAGTATTGTATTATATTATATTATAATAATTATTAATATAAATTATGTTATATTGTTGTGGAAATTAATGTTGATAAATAATTGGCTGGCGCAGTCTCTTTGAAATGCGTGTTACCTACTCTAATTATTACATTACAATTATTGTACTATTATTATAATTCAATAATGTTATTATTAATATTATCATATTACTATAATGATAATAATATAATTAATATTATTAATACAATTATTGTTAACTATACAGTATATATTTGAGTCTCTCCATATTGTCTTTAGATACTACACTTCCAAAAACCATTCAACTGAATAAAAAATATAACAATATACAGGATGTCCGGCATTGTTCTTACCAATTAAGTTAGTCAATTTCATTTCTCAATAGTTGATCTATCATTATAATTAATTACATAGTATACATTTAATTTTCTTCATTCCTTCATAATTTCTACAATCCTAACGCTGTCAAAAGATATACAACTCAACAAAGAATATCTTAAAAATATACAAGTGATCCCTCATTATCATTACTATAAAAATTAATATATTCCGCTGGTTAAATTGATCAAAACTGTTATTAACTTGTCAACTGCTATTACCGTCAACGACGGATCAGAGTGCTTCAAAGAAAATGGCATCAGCGATCGTCTAAACAATGATCGAAATTGAAAAATTGGAGACGAATCGAACCTGGATATCACCTATCGAATCGATAAAAGACAGAGAGTAATCCCACGTCTAGAGAAAAGTAAAAGCGCGAGTAAACTAGGCCCGGTACTCCGGTTACCGTCACCGATGTCGGCCGGGGCCGGATGATCGGTAAAAATCGTGGATCCACGACGGGATAATCCGTGGGCCGTTTTGAAACAGTCGCGGTTATTATTAACGCGGGCGCGAGCGGCGTTCGAATCGATGAAATTACATTTCAAGGGAAGAATGCCAGGCCACGGTAATACGATAATCCGATTAACGACCTGTTACACGAGCGCGCACTTGAGGAACGTATCGTTTGTCTTCAGCTGCGCGCGGGACTACCAATCTGCACCGTTATGTATCTATGGGAGCCGGCTATATACATTTATATATACATATATATATACATATATATATGTATACAGGCGGCCCCCGGGTAATGCTTCTCAAGTACTTACCAGTAATCGAGATGGTCGCAAAGCTTGCACGAAATTCATACATTACCGTCTA
The DNA here is from genome assembly GCF_028453695.1 of Augochlora pura. NCBI lineage: Eukaryota > Metazoa > Arthropoda > Insecta > Hymenoptera > Halictidae > Augochlora > Augochlora pura. Next base: position 8,212,641 of record NC_135778.1, read on the forward strand.
ACACGGGAACACGGTGAATTATTCGCGTTAATTAGCGATATGGATCTCTGTCCCGGGCGTAGGAAGTTGGAACGCGTGTACAACGGTGCTGTTCATTTTTCTTCCGCGGTTATCGTTCCTCCCTTCGCGCTCGCCATTCTCGTGTCCCGCTCGCGCGCACGGGGAACCGGCGCGCCGTTAAATGTCCCGCGAATTGTTTCTCCTTCTGTCGCTTCCTTTTTTATTTTATTCCCTCTCCCTCCCTCTCTCTCTCTCTCTCTCTCTCTCTCTCTCTCTGTGTGTGTCTGTTTTCCCCTCTTTTCCTTCCTCATTCTCTCTCCATCTCTCTTTCTCTTTCTCTCTCCTTCTCTCGATTTCATTCTCTCTCTCTCTCTCTCTCCTGTATTTATTTTCTTTATTTTTCCCCCTCTCTCTTTTTTGCTCTATTTATTCTTGTTATTTCTTCTGTTGCCTCTCTTTCTCTTTCTCTCTCAATCTCGTATCTTTTCTTTTTATTTCTTTCTGTCTTTCTTTTTTTCTTCTCCCTTGTTCTCCATCTCTCTTTCTCTCTCTCTCTCTCTCTCTCTCTCTCTCTCTCTCTCTCTCTCTCACCTATGCCCTCCCCTTCCTTTTTTATTGGTAAAAGTAAAAAGGGGTCGAATAGAGTCACCGAGATAAGTAAATTCGCGTTGCACAGGCTTCGAGAGCAGCCCCGGAACAATTGCAGAACCGCGCGCTTGCAAAAACTCTATATGACACGGCATCGAGATCTGCAACGACGCGTCGATTCCTATGTCTATTGCACGACGTTTCTAATCGTCCGCGACGCCTCCTTCTCTGGCTTTTTTTCTTCGACGTTCGTGGCTGATGATTGTTAAGTTGTCGGTTACTGTGTGAAAAGAGATTACCACGATGCTGTTCGGTATGTACATTTCTACTCGAGGCTGAGTGGAAATAATCGGTGCTGGAATTAAAGGAACATTAGGCTTGCAAATAGTACACCGCGGGTTGCAATGAAATATTGTAATTGTAAAATCAATGGATTGTTATGTAAATTATTGTGGGTTGTGGACTGGCATGTTATTAAATTGTGTTCGAGTATTTTAGATGGTGGAAGGTTGAATGATGTTTGTTGCTGATTTTGTTTGACCGGATGTAGGAATAGAAATTGAAATTTTACTCAGCATTATTAATTAACCTTATTATCTAGCGGTATTATTTAGCATTAATACCTATTATTATTTAGCATCGTTATTTAGGATTACTATTTAGGATTACTATTTAGCATTTTCAAATTTAACATTTTTATTTAACATTTTTATTTAGCGTTACTATTCAGCATTATTATTTACCATTATTATTATTTAATTTAGAAGACTATACTATACTGACAAGGATATTTAGATCTAGTGCATCCTTTACTCAAAAAAACATACATTTTATTATTTATTAAGAATCTACAGAAATCTAATAAAATATTCGAATATTTAAAAAATCAACATAATATATAAAAATTACAATAAGTTGCAAATAAATACGAATGAAACTTAAAACACTGTCTGCCAAGCAAGACACTGTAAATTTCTAATTAATGACCAGAAATTTACGATTACAAATAAAACATCGCCAAGTACAAAAATGAAAATTGAATTATTAAAAATAAAAAACCGAAGAAAACGTGAAACTATACTTCTCACGATTAATCAAATCGCGGAACGATACTGAGCGAGCGCGTCGCGTTTCGTCCCTTCGTTAATAGATGGCGTAACCATTATTGTTTCTCGAATACAATCTTAAACATCGCCCCCAATCTTGCACATTAAAACAAACAATTACACTGCAATAACAATATAAAACCTACAAAATCATTCCGATCTTCCAACCACCCGAAAAAACCAATTTTAACAAACATTTAATAACAAAACTAAAATACACTTTACAAGCAGGTAAAACCCAAGCTAACAAAACAATTAAAAAAAATGCATAAACAGTCTCAGAAAATTCGTTAAATAAATAATTACCGTTAATCCTTTGCACTCGAGTGGTTAATCTGAGGCACCGCTAAAATTGTTCTATCTCGTATCCAAGATACTTTTTATACAAACAAAGTTTAGATTTAAAAAATTGTTAAATAGGGAAACTATTGGTACGAGTGACAAGAATCAATTCCGTACATATAAAAGTGCGCATTGTTACATAGGTACTGGAAATATTGTGAGCCAAAAATTTTATTTTAGATTTACAATTAAAATGGTTACGTGTGCAAAGGGTTAAGACGGCGAAGAAATCGCTGGTGAAGTGGAGAGATCACTCGAAAGTACCGCGGAGCGTATCATTGACAGAGAAAGAAAGAAGGAAAGTGGGAGGGAGAAACAGACTGACAGACAGAGAGAGAGACAGAGAGAGAGAGCCGCGTATTTTCGCGAAGGTACGTATTTTCCCAGTGGCTCGCCGTGTAAACTGAAAACAGAATTTCAAGCGCGTGTTATAGCGTATCTCGCGCTTTTATTTTAATGAATATCGTGCGCCGCTTGTGCAAGCATCGCCGCGCACGAGGAGGAGACTCTCGCGGTCCTATCGCGACTCTGAAGAAGCCTCCTTCGGCTGCGAATGAAACTCGGCGCGGAAACGGCGCCGATGAAATCTCGCGGGAAAACTTCTCATTGCCCTATAAACGGACAATTTGATTAATTAACGAAAATTTTCATTCGGCAGAGGCGCGCTCGATTTGTTTGCGCGCCTCCGCGCCGTTATTATTATATTAATTAATAATCGACCGGCCGACCGACTTAGAAAGACGCCGAGGAAACGATCGGCCGTGGATTGTTGCACTGTTTGACATGATAGCGCCTTACATGATATAATATAATATTGATATATAATTGATATAACATAATATAGTAATACATAATATAATTCGATATAACGTAGTATAGTATTACACAACATAATTCGATATAACGTAATATAGCAATGCTCAATATAATTCGATATAATGTAATATAATATTACAGAACATAATTTAACACAACACAGTATAATATATTATAATATATAGTAGATTTCATTCACTAACGATTTAGACTGAGATTTTTATACATTTATTTATAACGACGAACATTTTTAAGTGAAATACGAAACAAGAACGATGTCAGATTAATTGAATTTATTAGAAGAAGAATTACATTATTATTCAACCCCTATTTCGCATAACAGTTGCAATTTATAGTTTATAAATAACAGAAGAAAATGTGATCCAAAAAGTTCAGAGATAGAAAAAATCATTATAACTAATTTTAAATAATTTTCTAAACAAAGGGATGAACCAGAACAAGGCTAACGTTTCTCGCAATCGATGGGCACCGTTACCGCATAAATATCCGCAGCCCGTTGTTGCCATTGCACGACTATTTTGCGGGCGCGATTAACAATGTAACGCGTAAACGTGGAACAACGGCGCGGCGCGCAAACAGATCGCGCGCGCGAGCCCCGCTCCGGAAAATTATGCGAACCACGCCCTGCTTAGCTCTTCCCGCGCAACGAGACGCGCCGCGGATCCACGAGAGCACTTTCCTCCGCGCCGCGATAAATTAATTCGTAACCGAGCAATCCTTACCCGGAAACCGACCGGTTTCGGTTGTCGTCTCGCTATTACCGAAACTCTCGCAATAATTGCTGGAAGCACTGCGATGGCTCGGCGACAATGTATATAGCCGATGTAAACAGCTCTTTCGCGAAGAAGCGCCACACCGATCCGTCGACCTATTTCACTCTGATCTTTCGAAATTGTGTCACGGGATCGATGGTACCGTCCTGACATGAGTTGCGTCGCTGTTCTAGAAGACGCAGGTTTTTTGGGGTGGAGAAAAGAGGAGGGAGGGGGATGGAAAATGCAAGAGCACCGTGCTGCATTTTCAAGTCCCTTCTCTGTTATTTTATGAGAAAGGAAAGCTGATTAGGCTTGCAAAATAGGTCCAGTATCTTTCTATTTTCACCCTGATTTATCATACTACCCTTAATGAAAAGAAATTCTTACCGAATATTCGCATTACTTCTCTCGTTTTTATCGGCAGCTGAATGCTCCATCCCCTTTAAGGCGAGGAAATTTTACGTGGAACACGTTGAAGGGTCCGCCGAGATTACGGGCAAGTGACGCCATTGTTCAAACCAGGTTTTTTAAACGTTATATATCGTTCGACTTCGTCCTGCGTTATTAGAACCTGTAGGAAGCGTAAGGGTTGAAGCAGCGAGCTCTGCGATAATTTACAATCCTCCAGTTTCGTAGTGGCTAGGCCGAGTCCCTTCGATTTTTCGCGATCTTGTGGAATACTTTAAGGGTTGAAATCTGTTCGGACGCGCGGATATCTCGGAACAGGTAGCCAAATTCGAGGGAAAACGAGCCGCGAAAAATCGCGTAGCAGCCCGTAGTCGCCGTCATCCCGGGGTTTCCCACGCGAGGTTTCCCGGCGTGCATCGGACACACCCTGTATACACGGCGGGCCGCGCCTCTATTCTCTATCCCTGCAGGGGAGCGGACCTGCGTGTATGCGTGACGCGTTTTCCCGCGCGCGGCAACCGTCGACGCGGCGCGATTGGCGGATCGAAGTTAGCGCGGGAGGCCGTTAGCCCTCGTGCTCGCTGGAGGGGCGGCAGGGGAAGTTGCGCGCGAAGAGGGGTCCCGGCAGACGTTCGGCCGTCGGAGGGGGACGGTTCGGTGGAGGGGTCACGGCTGCCGGCGGGGCGACGGTGGGGCGGCCGCAGGGGAGTCACTCGAGGCGACCGGAGCGCGTTCGCGGAGAGGGGAAAACGTCGGCGTAGGGGAAACGCGGCGGCGGCGAGGCTGGAGGGGGAGAGAGGGGCGAGCGATAGTGGCGGCCGTAGTACGTAGCGCGGGCATAGTATTACTACGCAGCGGCGGCGAGATACTACGTAGTATCCGAGAGAGTGTAGCGCCCCGCGGGGCTGCGTCCATTGATCTCCCGGGCTGTCTGCCTCCTCGTCGCTCGCGGCCGCGCGTCGCTCGCTCTCTCGCGCCTGTCCCGCTTCGGCCGTGCCGCCACTCCCCTCTCTCGCGCGCCTAACCCTCTTGCTTTGCTTTCCGAGTCTTTCTCGCTCCGACCGACGGCTTCCGTCGTTCCCGATCCACTTCCCTGCCGCTCGAGAGCCCTCTCTCTCTCTCTCTGCCCCTCTCTCCCTCTCTCCCTCGCTTTAACAGACTCTTCGTTTCTGCCTCTATTGATACGTCCTTCTCGGTCCCGCCAACCTGTTCCTCCTCTATCCGTCCATTTATACCGGGCTTTCTTTCTTTCCCTCGTACGGCCGCGTACCTCCGCCACCCTCTCCGCTGCCCTCGCCGTCCACCCCTAACCCCGCCACCGTCGCTGCCGCCGCCGCCGCAACCGAGGCCTTCGTCTCTGCCAGCGTACTCTATCCCCGGTAGGCACTCTCTCGTTTCCTCCATTTACGCGTAATTCCTAGCAGCCGCCCGTCGTCTCTCCTCGTACCCCACCGTCGCGACTCCGCTCCGCTCCGCTCTACTCCGCTCTGCTCCGCTCGGCGAACCTCGGCGGCGGCGGCGGCTACGCCAGCGCCGGTTCCCCGTCTATCCGACGCGGAGCGGGCGCGCGGCTCTCTGCTCCGTTCACCAGCCGTTCCGTTTCCGTCCGCGCCGCCACGCCGCCGCGCCTCGGCCCGCTCGCGCGCGCGTCCTCTTCCGTCGTTTTTCACCAGCCCGGCCGCACTCTTCCGCCGCGCCAAGCCGCATCGGCCAACGCTCGTCTTCCACGGCGTCGCCGCCGCCGATTGCGACCCCCTTCTTCCTCCTCCTCCTCCTCCTCTTCTTCTTCTTCTCCTCCTCTCTGCAACCCTGTCGTCTGCCGACGGGCTCGATAGAGGCCGATGCCTCGAGCCCGAATCACGCCGAGTCAGCCGACGAACTTTCGCGGATCCCGCTGCCACGGCTGATCGGAATCCCACGGAATTGAGATCAAAGGCGCGGCACATCGTCCGCGGCCAGACCCGCGCCACCTTCGCTCTCTGCCCGCTTAAAACATGGCTACCATCGAGTGTAACGAATTATTTTATTAAATATATTGGAATTTCAGGGTTATTAAATGAGAACTATATAACAGTAATACTGTATAAATTGTTCTATTGAAGTACAATAAAACTTTATTAAACCAATTATAGTTCTTGTAATACTTCATAACTGTATTTATTAAAGCGTTTAGTATTTTTTAACCTGTTAGCTACGTACGACGTGTATACACGTCGCAAGGAAATGGCAATTTTACATCTTATAATAAAAATATTTCTTCTACGATTTATGTCAAAATGCTTCGGGCAACGTAGTCATGAGTTTCGTATTGTTCAGGATATTTTTAGAACAATTGTCAAAAAGATTACACACAGTATGATCAATTAAACGCGTAACAAAATTTATCTTTTAAATATGTCGGCGCAGCTAAGTGGTTAAGCCTGTGATATGCTGTAAAACATTCATCTTTATGCAATGAAATCTGACAAAAATGACAAACGTATCTAGTTTGCTGCTTGACATTTTTACCGTTATAAAATTATTTAGAAATACATCATAAAATCAAAACTACGCCGTAGGAACAACAAGCGGATAGTGCTATAACTAACGGCACCAAGAAAAAATAACGCAATGTGCGTAAAATGAAAAAATTAACGCAAGGTACTAAAAATTCAAGCAAAAACGTAAAACATGGCCCGTCCTAGGAAGTCGGAATGGAAAGACGGAAATCTACGGGGCCCGTCCGTTAAGTGTTAAGCGAAGAGAAGTCTTCGATAAGACACGGTTTCACTGCTCCAAAACCGCGGTCTTGAGTCCACGGTTCACCTAGAATTTTGAAAACACGCAAGAGTTAAGTTTACCCGTCGCCGCGGCGAATTAAAGCTTCCTTCTTCCAGCCTGTAACCCCTTCTTCCCCGCGATATCCCTGAACCAGGGCAAGAGTGCTACCAGAGCAAGGAGAGAACGCTCGCTGGAGCGATTGAACGAATGCCGGATATGTTATGTTGGGGCGTCACGGCGTCGTCAGTAAAAGCGACGAATTGTGACGTTACATGCGTGGACTGTATCAAATGGAGGAAAATAGTGGCGAGAAAACTGATATATTTAGCCTCTTACTATATTTACATCTTTCCATTGGAGGTCCTCGGTCCTCGGATTCTATTCCAACTCTGACGTTCGAAAAAATATTGTCTCGCGAGGTAAACTGCTACCCCTCTCGCGCATTTCCAATACTCGCTGATTGGTTTTCCATGATTTTGGCAATAACCAATCAGCGAGTCTGTTTCAAGAAGGGCACCCTTCCTTTGCGCCTTGGCGCGTCCTTTTGGGAAGTTGCTGGTATATGGAAGGTGGGGGCAGACAGCGATATTTTAACAAAGACGGGAAATTCCTCCAGGTGTGATTACGTCTGGCCACCGTTGTAAACTAACATGGGACTTACCCTTCGGAACTTTCATTTTTTTATGACACGTCTTAGCTATTGAGGCCCAGAGAAACGAAATTCTAAAGTTAAGCAATAAAGTGTGCGTTCTCTCGGCAGGAAAATTATTTTAAATCTAAATCGCATGCCAGATGGTAGCCAAAAGTCCTAAACTCGAAAATAGCCGGTTAAGTACGTTCGTGGCATAAAGAATATTAGTGCTGGGCTAGTCTCGGTAATCGAATCCATCTCGTCGTCGATTGGCTCGCAAGTTTTCAGGCCGATCGAGCACCGGAGTGAAATTTTGCGAATCGATCCGATTCCGGCGGAACGACAAACGACGTCCGACGACGGTCGACGACGTTTGATGGTCGCCGTTCGACGTCTCTCGAAACCTTTCGGTCTTCCCTGGGGGCGGGGTTCGCGGCGAGGCAAGGCGAGGCGAGGCGAGGCACGTCGTAAAGTTCAAGGCGAGTTAAGTCGCAAATATGTTCGACTCGTCCCGGCGCGGCTCGGCGCGGAGCGGCGTGGCCGCGGTAGGTACGGGGCTTGTCCGCGCCAGCCAATGAATTTATTATCGGGAGTAAATCGTTCCGGCGTCGGCCGACGAAAGCGTTGCCTCGACGAGCGCGACTCGCCTCCGGTCTTTTTCTTCTTCTTCATCGTTGCGCGTTCTGTCACATGCTCGTCGATACACCGCCGTTCGCCGTTTCGTTTCTTAGACGTTCGAGTGCCAAGGACCGATTTCGCGCTTCTTCTGTGCCACTTGAACAGAGCCAGCGCTCTAGGCTGCGAAGACGATAACCGCGACTGGGGCGGTTTCCGTCGACACGCAACTTTACGGTTACCATTCCATTTTAGGTTGAAGCGAAAGACTGCGACAGCTGGTAAAAGAACGAATTTTGATTTCAGTCGAACATTTTTAAATTTAGCTTAACGTTAAATTTTCGTTCCTATTTTGATAATGCTATTTTGATATACTGATAATGCAGCGTTGTGTCCAAAAGGTTAAGAAAACGCCTTTTATTAAAACTGATTGTTATTACAACGGTGTTATTAACATTTTATATAGAATTTCGTGAAGTTTTTAGGTTATTTAACCGCGTCAATTTTGCATAATTATTTAAGGAATCCTGCTGATTATTATTAGATTAGAGCAGAATCCAATTTTCAATTTCGCAAAAAGGTTGATATTTAAATTCCCATAACTTTACAAGAAAAAAATTATACAGCTACCAGCGTCGTCTCGCTTAAAAGCTTGAAATCTCTACTTTCGCACCAAATCATTGATTTTTGTCTAAAAATATGTTCCATTAAATAATAGCTAATAAATTGAAGACACATTTCTCTTCGAAAATGCACCGAATTGCAACGGCTGTAAAAGCTTCAAAGAAGGGTAGTTTTATTCACGTCGTCTGAAGGTATTAATTAAAGAATTTGTTATAAACTTAAAGCAACGTCTTTTATAATACGATAGTGAGTCAACACTATTAATTAATACAAAAAATCAAATCAACATCAAGTAACTATTAACACATTATTGACCGGTTATGCGGCGCAACAGAAGCCGAAATCAGTTCTTTATTACAATGATTACTGTTTGATAAAGATTAGAATTTAATTTATCTAGAATTAACAGAACCAATTATTTTCTGTAATATACAAACGACGAATTTTCGTCGTTTGTCTATCCGGTGATTGCTTCCGAAATGACGTATGTTCGTCATGCGAAAGAATATGTGTTAAGAGTCGTTTCGCGTTCACCTAAGTTAAAATCACAGCTCGAAAGCGTGTATCGAACCGGAGGATCGGTTTCGCCGAAGCTGCGGAGGGTCGGCTTCTAGGCCGCGGTATCGGTCGCGGGCGCCTAACGTGAGAAAAAGGGTAATTAAAAAGTTTCAGCTTGGCGTGAATGGCTAGTTACTTGAATCGCGGCGGCGGCAGCAGCCTCGATAAGGCCGGCGTTTCGAGGCAACGGCGGCCGCGCGCCGAGAGACTCCTGTAATTTATACCTTCCTTAATGGAGACAAGTCATCGCAATTTAAGGCAAAAACTTTCCGCGCGCGTCTTTCTGTTCCTCCGCCTCCTTTTCTCATTCTTACTCTCTCTCTCTCTCTCTTTCTCTATTACTCTGTTACTGTGTTTCTCTCTTTCTTTTTTCTAGTTGCTTTGTTTATTGCTCTCTTACTCTCTCGCTCTTTTTCTCATTCCTTTTCTCTCACTTGTTCTCTTACTCTCTCGATTTTCTTACTCTCACTCGCTCTTTTGTTGGCCCTCTTACTCTCTCGCTCTCGTTCTCGCTCTCTTACTCTCATTCGCTCTTTTTCTTGCTCTCTCGCTCTCTCGTTCTCTTATTTCTTTCTCTTTTACTCTCTCGCTCTCTTTCTCTTTAACTTTCTTTCTCTCTCTCTCTCTCTTTCTCGCTCTCTCTCTCTCTCTTTCTCGCTCTCTTTATCACTCTCTTTCACCTACTTTCTCACTCTCTCCCTTTCTCACTCTCTCTCACTCTCTCTCTCTCTTTCCCACTCTGTCCCTTTCTCACCCTCTCGCTCCTCCCCTTACGTTGCTCTCGTTCCAACCAGCGCGGTCCGTTTTTCCGCGAGCGGCGTCGCGCGAGTCCGCGGGACGAACTGAAAAAGCGCTAGGGCAATTAAGCGTGGCTTCTTCCCGACGTCGGTGAATCCACTGGGACGATTGTAATTTCGCGCCGGCAAATAATGTTCCCTCCCCGGCTTTAATGTTCGACGCGTACACGCTCGCTCTCACACACACGCATACACATATAAACAGTCGATATTTTTCCAGCGGGATCCGGCGGCCGCGTCACAGGCAAAAGCGGGCCGACTATTTGTCGTCCGAGTTATTAAGTTTACCCGCCTTCGTTCCGCGTTACTAAACGCAAATATTACGTGCCGCGGCACTCGATCCCAGCCGCCCCGCTGGTGTTCCTGCAGCGTTCCGCCACCAAAAACTGACGCCGGAATACGGGCTCGGGGATGCGAAGAACGCTGGGATTTTCCGCGGTTAAGATATCATAGGATACGTTGTTAGCTGTATTGGATCAGTGTCTGATCCACTGATCCAATAAACTGAGGTTTTTGGGTTGTTTTTAGGTGTAGTTTATGTTAACAATTTTCTTTCTTTTTTAATTGAGTATTTGTATCAATTTATGTTTTGTATCAATTTATGGTAACCTGAAGTTCAATTGATTTTTTGTATTAATTAATGGAGACTTGAAGCAATAAATTGAAATGATATTCATGATAATTTCAAGTCGCATAGGCTCTACCAATAGTGGTGACTTACTATTAAATTGACGTGTTATCAATTAATGGTGATTTAAAGAATTTGTCTCTGTTTCAGTGAATAATGATTTGAAGTCAAATTGACTTTGTATCAATGATCAATAATTTGAAATCAAATGGCCCCTGTACCAATAGTCATGACTTGACATTAAATTGACTGCATATCAATTAATTAGTGACTTGGAAACAATAATACCTCTACTAACATACCTGAGATAAGTTTAACTTCAAGTCTCCATTATTAATTAATAAAGAAAGATTTTATAAAAAAAGCTAACAAGACACACAAATTAAATTCTTTAAAAAATTCCTAAACTTCCTTCCAAGCTTATTCTACCCTCTCAAGGAATTAAATATTTAAAAGTTGAATAAATCAATTGAAAATCTTCCAATAATTCTGAGTACCATTACTGACTCTATTTTGTCCAATCATGAAAACCAAATATAAAGAAAAGAACCCGAACAAGGAAGAAATTTTCGCGAAGAAACTAACAAGAAACAATTTTTCTTTTTCCGACTCTAAAAACTGAAAAAAGAAGTCACAATTATCTTCAGTTTATTCAATGATATTAACAAGTAGGTTCCCACTTCGGATCTCCGCATTTGTCCACCGGTTCCCAAGGCGCATGGAGAGACTTCAAGTGACACGATTTCGGTCAGTTTTTGAAATTCAAAGTAAACTAATGCGGGGGATTAAAGCGGACACCGGAAAGGCGAGCGAGCATCAGAGGATGGATTCGTCGCCGTGAACCGTGTGCACGATATCTCGTGGGGGCCGCTTTCCAGGTCGCGGCAGGATCCCTCTAATTCTCAAACTAAAATTATTAAACGAATTAATTAGAAATTCCCGGAAACTTGATCGTCACGCGGCCGTGGTTGCCGTGCATTAAGCGGAATTTGTCGAATGTCAAAGACGCTTGTCCGGCTCCCGGTGCGCAAGAATTGAAATTCCGAGAGGGGGTTGCTTTCAATCCTGCGAGAACCCGCTTCCATGGGATCCGAGGGCGACATACTTTTCAATTAATCATTCCTCGGGCATTCTGGCCGTCATTGTCACGGACATTTTGTAAACTGTTTTTAGCTGATACCGATCGAAACAAAAAATCGTAGTAGAAGTGGTTAATAGTATTCACATAATTATATTATGTTATTTATCTTATTTATCGCTACTTAATAATTGTGTTATTTAATATAATTTAATAAGTGTATTATTCAACATTGTTTGATATTATTTAACCCTCTTAGTACCGAACAACGATATATCGTTGTTGGCTATTGTTGGAAAGATACTTTTCTTAATATTTTTATTAAACAACAATTTCATTTCTTACTTCTCGTCCCTTTTTGAATTTGTTATTTATCAGGCTTTTCAAAATTCTTGCAATTTCTTTTCGAAATTTTACCAAACTTCGTCAAACGAGTTTTAAACATTTATTTAACATTATTTGACTAGGTACATTATGTAACATAACCTTAACTAGGTACTTTATGTATCATTATTTAAGGAATTACATTATTTAGCACTATTTAACTATTAACATTATTTAATATCACTTAAATAAGTACAATATTGGACATTATTTAACTGATTACAATGTTTAACATGTATTAAACAATTTATTTAGTGTCACTAGAAAGAGTACAAACCCATTTCTCATGAATATTTCGATTTGTCCTAGGACGCGCTTCTAAAAAATATTAAACAATTAAATCGGCAAGTAACGGCAAGAAAATTTAGCATAATAATGTAGAGGAAGGTTCAAAGATGACGATGATGAAAATGACTACCATTGCAAAGATCTAAACCACTTCACAAACCCAATAGCAATTATTCAACACCTTCAATTAAATAATCCATTCATATTTACATCTATAACCACGATTGTTTAATAAATCACTATTAAAACCAGTCAAATACCTGCAGCATCAGAGAAGAGAATACAAAAATATTCCCAATCACTTCCATTACCTTCAATTATTTATAAACACCCTAATTTCCATATCCTCCCTAATTACACAAACAAAGACTCCAAAATTAAGAAAAAGACTCACGATTCTAAAAATTCGTTTCGCCGCAGAAATCATTGCTCGCCGCTTCGAAGACGGTCGCGCCAGCAGAATCGAGGCGGTGACCGAGCGTTGAACTTCGAAAGGGGTAGAACCGGCGGCAGAGGGAAGAGGGGGAGGAGGGGTTGCCGGGGTCCGCCGGGGGTTGCTGGACGCGACAGATAGTCCGGTGGAAAGGGTTTTTGGCGTGGCGCGTCGAACGAAGAACGGGGAACAATAAACGATACGGTGGTGCGTAGGCCGTGGAACCCCCCCCGGCCGGCTTTCGCGCCCCTCCTGTCCTCGAACCACTCCCCCCCCCCGCCCCCCCCCCCGACACCCTGGTCGCCGCCAACCCCCTGTGTGTCCCGCGGCCCGCGATCCACCCCGTCGTGTCCCCCTTTTCCGGCGCCCCTCGTCCGGCTCTTCACTGTTTGTAAACACGGCCGTGCTACTTTCCAATGCGGCTCCATTTCAGTGCACACAGGCCGGAGCGCGCGCGGCGGCCTTCGACGCGTATAACGCGGATATGATGCGCGCGTATATGCACGCGCGCGCTCTGCGCCCTGCCTTTCCGCTCCGCTCCGCCCTGCCCTGCCCTGCCCTGCCCTGCCCGACCGCTGCCTCCGTCGGCAGACGGCTGGAAACAATGGGAAAACGGCTTCTCCCGCGAAAATTGGAATTCGAGAAAATCGATCCGGATGACGGCTACGAACGGGAACGACCGCGTCGTCGGCTGAACGACGACACCGACGTCGGTTTGTTAAGAGAATGACGAAGTGTAGGAATTTAGATCGTATGGTGTACAATTTTTGATGGAGATAGTGCTCGATTTTATTTAGGTAATTACTTATAGGCGTCTGGAATAATTTTACTGGCATCTTTTACTGGCAACAATAGACTGGACATTTTGATGGAAGATATATGCTTTTTAAATAGATTGTATGGTACTTAAGACTTGGACGACAGCGTTGACAACTCGAGGAGATTTATAAAATTTTATTATTCTATTATACTAATTCCAAGCGGCAAGGCAGGTGCAATTGAAGGGGAAGGGTAGAGGGTAGAAACAGATTTTAGTCGGTAGGTATTAGGGTGGAAATTATGAAACGGGCGTCGCAGCCGAACACAGACTAAACAGAAACGCCCGTTTCATAGTTTCCAATCTAATATCTACTGATAAATAATATATTACTAAATTGGAAACTATGAAACGGGCGTCGCAGCCGCACACAGACTAAACAGAAATGCCCGTTTCATAGTTTTCAATCTAGTTTAAGGATCAAGAGTTAGAATAAAAGGTTAACCCCTTGCCGTACCATTTTTTTTGTAATTGCAACAATTATAAGTTTTTTTCGATTGTAATAGTTTCTAAGAAAAAGAAAGATAATTTAGATTTATCGCGTGTCTATAGTCGCTTTAATGTTTAAAAACTGATGACAAGAGGGGAGTTTATAATAATCTAGTGAATATTAAAAATTGAAATTGAATTTAATTTACCAGTATTTAAGTCTAATTAGTAGATAATTCATTAATAAACTGACAATAAAGTAGAACAAATAAAATAGATAAAATAAATATTGTTCAACGCTAATATTACGAAAATATAAATGCTAGTAGCAAAAACAACCAGTCAATGAAATATTAAAATATTACTAAAAACACCAAAATATTAAATATTAAAAAAACAGAGCCAGGTAGACATCTCCCGTATTACGAACAAATATAACATCCTACGAAACAACTATCGATGCTCCAAGAAACTCGAAACGAAGAGCAACAATTGATCGAACAATAGAACGATCCTCGAACAAGATACTAGAATAAGGTGGCGAAGGCTTAAAGTGCCCTACGCTCTGTTTCCCGATCGTCGGGGGGTCGGTGACACGGTAATCTGCGTAAAGCGTCATTTTTACGCGAGCACCGGTGCGACGCGGGTCGTCGCGTCGAAAAGTAAATTCACCGTAAAATCGATAGTTTACGCCACGGTGTCCCGCGACGTATGTATCGTTGACCCGCCGCTGCCGCCGCCGTCGCCGGTTCTCCTCGGCGCAGCCTCTCCTATGCACCCTCTTAACAGTGCGTTTGAATTATTAAATCGACTTACGGCGCTGCTCCCCTCCCTCCCTCCGTTGCCGCTCGGCTTAGATGTACGCAGAAAACCAGTTCCGCTTGGCAGGCTAATCTAGCGATTTGTTACCGATGGCTCTCCTCGATGCACCTGTGCTTCGTGTTACCTGGTGCCGATACCAGAAGAAACCCCCCGGCGTCCCGGGGACGCGGAACCGAAAGATAAAGCGCGATTTTTCTTCCCCTCGCTCCGACCCGCCTCTCTCCGCTCCTCTCCGCTTCGACTCGCGACGCTTATTCCAGCGGATTAAGAACGAGCCAGCAGCCGGCCGTCGGAATGTTGAATTTTAATTTCGACGAGACTAACGGGTTCGTATTACTTATCCCTGCGGGGCTGCCGCGTCGGATCCGTCCGACAAAAATCGACGCGTTTTACTCGCTGAGAAATCGCCCGTCGCCCCGATGAGAGCCAGTAGATTAGCGTTCGAGCGACGACCATCCTTCTCCGGAAAAATTCTCATCCCTACCTCCCTTCCCCCCCTACACCGGAGAAACTCGATTTAAATACGGTCCGAACGTACGTATCTCGGCCTCCCTCTTGCGCCCCGATCGCTTCCAGCCATTTTTGCTCGGCGACCCCGTCTCCCTCGAAATATTTTTTTTTCAACTGCTCGATTTCACCGTGCTGCTCCGATTGTTCTCTCTAAAGCTGATACGCTTTATATTGAGGTGTCCCATGAGTTTCTCCCGCGCCATGTTGTGTGGGACCTCGAGAATATGCTCGTCGATAATATGAAATATAGTGTTCGCTAGATAGTGGATACATGTCATAACAGACGTCTTTGAAACGTCTTAAAATCGTCTTATAAACAGCTTAAAAACGTCTTAAAAACTGTTTTAAAACGTCTTAAAGAGATCTTAAAACGTCTTCAAAAGTTTTAAAAAGTGTCTTAAAATCGTCTTAAAAACAGCTTGAAAACGTCCATTTTAGGGCGTAAGACATTCAGACCTAAAATAGACATAAAATGGACCTCTTTAAGACGTCCAGTATTTATAGCACACCCTTTGCACTCAGAAACATTCTAACTCTAAATCTAAAATAGTTTTTCCTACAGTATTTCCTTTTCTTATAATTTATAATTAATAAATATTACACAGAAGAAATTGAGTCTTCTAACTCAAATCCTCTTAAACATAAAACAATTTTGATAATTCCATTTTGTAACACGAATTATCTTCCTTTTTATCAAAAAGCTAATTCCTACATTAAATAAACAATTCTGTAGAAAATTCTTAGACAGTGCTTTTACTTATACTATTTTCGTTGAAACTTTCACAAAATAAAATATCGCGTAGAATAAAAATTGTCGGAGCCCTGATCTGGAACAGTCAGTAATGACCTTTGATCTTCCACGTGCTGGACGGCGGTTCATTCTCTAAAGCGTTTCGACGGCGAATTTTCCGCAGCGGCGGCGTACTAGGCGGCGGACGTAGCCGACGCGCGACGGAATCGATCATTGACATCGATGCCACTGGGTTATCGCGCGGACCGCGCGTGTGGTTCTTCAATTGAATTTCTTCTTTATTTTATCAACGGCGGGGATCGATAGCCGAAGCCGAGGCCGCTTTGTGCAATGTACGGGGCCGTTTTCCGTTTACACACATTGTCGCAAACAGGGGTGATTGTCCCTGGACCCTTTCCGTCACAACCCCTCCCGGACCATCTATCTGTCTGCCCTTTCATGTTCTATATTGGGTCCGGTGCCGCGCCCGATTCCTGACCTCTCGTCGGCCCGCGCCGCCCCTCTCCCTCTCTCTCCCCTCCCTTTATCGGGCTAATGCTATTAAAAAAATCTCGAGGATCCGGGGCTCTTTTTTAACGCCACCGGGGCGAGCCTAATCGCCCGATTGCCGTCTCGAGGACTAGTAATCTACAGCTTCAATTATTCGATCATTCCGCGGATTTCTGTTTTTATAACTGATTTTTCTAATTCAGATTTTATCGTGGGAAATGATTGTTGTCTCGATGAGATTTTTTTCTATTCAGCGTTTATTTTTCGACTTCTTCTTTCTTTTCGTTCAACTTCGCGTGTACGCGCGTGAATCCGCGTTAGCAGCGAATGGTTAATCGAAACTGTTTTCCATCGTGTTTCGTTTCAGTGGCAACCCTTCGCTCTCGGCGTCGTGCCGTGTCAAGAAAGTCGTGCCACACATAATCGTTCTTTCGTGCACCCTAATGAATCACGGTCCTCTCGAGGCCGCGGCGCTCTCGCCGACCGGAAGTACGCTTTGACGCGCCCCGTAAGTTCTTAATCGCCGGCCGTTGCGTTGCGTTGCGTTGGCGGGAACAACAACGATTCCTCGGGAGAGGCCATTGACCCGAAAACGCGTCTAAATTCGACCGTATTGTAACGGGGAAGTCGCGGACGAAGGGTTGGTGGGAACCGCGGCACAAAAGGGGTTGTTTTCGGCACCGGGATACCTGCGCGAATGAGACGGGGTGAAAGGAAAGGATCACGCGTTGTAGACGTTCGCTGGTGTATCTCGATTTGCAAACAAAAACGATTAACAATTATTCGAGCATCGTAGCTAGTGTTTACAATTGTTAACAATTGGCAACTGTAAAAATTGGAAGCCTCAAATAATCGTATCTCCTCCTCCCAAAATTGTCAATTTTCGTCTACAATCCTAAGAACAATTAAAAAGCAATGATAAAAACAATTAAAAACTCCATGTCATAGCAATAACGAAATACCATTTATCCAACATTTCTCGCTCCTATATATTAACAGCCGCGCTGACTCTCATCTACGAATATACTCGTCAAAACGGCATCGCCACAAAAGACCAGTCCAAGCGCTCTGTAATTTCTCTTACAGTTCAAAAACGCTATCTCGACACGAAAATAATCGTCCGTAAAACCGTGGAGGAATATTACTCCACAGTTCACACTGTTCACAGCGTCAGAGAGAAACAAGAGTGGCGGAAGGGAGGTTACTGTACCGGATGCCAGTCACTGGTTCGAACCCCTGTTCCCCGGTGTCCTCGTCCCGAGGAACAGGGACGGGAAGAGAGGGAGAGAGGTAAAGGAAGGAAGAAAGAGGAAGGCCGGCTTTCTCCCGTGGAAATTCCTCCCGCGACGCAGATCATCTGTAAGGCTCGCGGGGGCGCGAACAGGAGAGCCCGTGGACATCAACTAGGGGCGCTGCAGGGGGTTGGTTGGTTGGCGCACGGGGGTTGGGGAACGGGTAGAGGGAGGGAGGGAAGGGAGGCGGCAGCACGGAGGAAAAGTTTCGAACACGGTCGGAGTGTTCTTCCGTGTTACAGAAACCAGATCCCGGGAAAGAGTTTCCTGGCGCTCCGCTCTACCCGACGGGAGAGAAAGAAGTGGAGCGGAGCGCGAGCGCGAGCGAGGCGTATAAGAGCGTGTAACCGTGATCCCACGGAGGAAAAGTCCCGGCCAACTGCTAATTAACGGCCCCGTGCAACGCCCCCGGCGAAGAAGGAGGGCCGCCGGCACAAGCCCCCGAGACATTTACAACCAGGGGCGAAAGTTTTCGCGCGCGCGGGAAAACCGCGCGATTTATGAAAACGCCGGGCCGCGCGAATTGCGAACGCGGCGGCGAGAGGAGGCGACGCGCGCGCGGAGGTGAGATCAGCGCGAGGCGTTGCGAAGCGTTGGAAAGGATTGTGGCACGGTTTGGAGCGTTTTCGAAGGGTCGCAGAATGTTGCGAAGAGTTACAGAATTTATTGAAGAGTTGTAAAGGGTTGCAAAGTGTTGCGAAGAGTTGTAGAATGTTGCAAAACTTTGCTAAGTATTTTGGATCGTTGGAAGTGACGTGAAAAACATTGCAAAGCGTTTTCAAAAATTATAAAATATATTGAAAATATTTGCAAAGGGTTGCAAAAAATTGCAGGGCATTAGAGAGCGTTAAAAAGTGTTGCAAAACATTGCAAAGCATTATAAAATATTGAAAAATGTTGCAATGTGTCGCAAAGCGTCGCAGAATATTGCAAAGAATCGCAAAACACTGTAAAGCACCCTAATACACGGAAAAGTAACTCGCGAAGCATTTTTCAACGTTGCAAAGCGTCGCGAGATATTAACAAACATTGCAAAGCTTTCCTAAGCATCGCAAAATATTGCAAAGAATCGTAAAACATGCAAGTATTCTAAAACGCAGAGAAAGCGACTAACGAATTATTTTTCACCGCTGCAAAGTGTCGCGAGACATTAAAAAATATAACAAAGCGTCGCAAAGCATCGCGGAGGGTTGCGAAGCGTCGCGTTGCGAGTAGCGCCGCAGCCAAGCTTCGCAAGGGGCGCGTAAGCCAAACGAATAACCCCCCATAAATATCGCGGAATTCCAGCGGCCCGCAGCCCCGGAACCTTCGATTTATTGTTGCCCGCGTTGACGTCCGCTCTCACTTTCCCCTCTGCACTGCTCGCGCGCTTTACTCTCTTACCTCGTCGTTCTTTTTCGCTGTTTGCGCTGGCTCTCTCTCCCTCTCTTTCTCTCCTTTTTTCCCTCCCCCCTCGGTGTTTAGACCGTGCGAGGAAATACATAGAAAGTAAATTACCCGCTTAACGCCTCCTGTATAAAGCCGAGAGCGCCTCGCCGCCCGGTTGGATTCAATGGTCCACGAGAATATTGTTCCTGGATATTTCCTATTGTTCCCTGACTGAGCGACCCACTGTCTCAGTTGACGCAGTCGATCCTCCGTCGAGAACGATCGAAGAACTTCGAGACAATTGAAGACTCTATTTGGCAGATTCGCTGCAATTGGGTGAACGATGATGAATTTTTTTCTGACGGTTCGTGGAATTCCAACACGGTTGTGTAATAAATTTGTAACGCTGTTTATTAAAAACTTCTTGTCTTATAATTAAACGAGATCCTACACATATAAATAAACAGTCCCCGGTCCTTGTAATTTTTCACCGACATCTCTCAAACTGACTTATCAACCTAGCTCCGGATTCGCGACGCGACAAAAGAAGCCGACTGCGCGGTAGTCCGCGGTGCCTAACCCGGAAAAGGGTTGAATTTCCGTCGAAGCACCATGGCGAAGAAAGCAGACATTCATTTCCGCAAGAAGCCTTACAAATTAAAGGACCTGCAGGAGGGAGGTGGGGCGAGTTAAAAATTCCCCCGTCCCGGAGCGAGTGTCACCTGTGCGCGCAGAAGGTTCATCGCAAGCCGAACGGATCCGGGCGAACGAAGGGCGGCTCGTTTCGCCGCTGCTCGCCCCGGCGTCCGCTTTGCTCTCGCGAAGGGGGCCGACCAACCACCACCCCCCTACCCCGGCCGCATTATTAAATACTACATCAGCCGTTCCACTTCGAAAATCCCGAGCGTGCCGCGGCATTACGTTTTAACGGGGCCCTTAGCGCAAAAAGCCCGGAATTTACGAGAAAAGTGGGATCTCCGCGCGCGCGCGTAAGGTCGAGGGCCTGGGAACGAAAGGAACGAAGGAGATGAACGAACCGGCGAACGAACGAACGAACGAACAAAGGGACCGGCTGCCACGGAGACGCATGAATATAGATGGGAAAGCAGATTAATCCCGTGTATCATTCGCGGTGCCCGATGACCTCCGGCTTTCACAACCCTTGAAAACCAACCCGCGCGCCCTTCCCCACCTCCACCTCTTCTGTTTTTACGTTTCCAGGCTCTCGACGAAGGACAGTGGGTCGCATCGAGAAGTTATACTGAATTTCTGCGTTAGAATTTTTCTACCGTGACGGATACTGCTGTCACATTTTTAGGAAAAATATTTAAACTATTTGAATCATAATTTTAACGGATTTTAGATATGTTGATTAATTTTCTATTTTTCTAAACTATGCGAATGGGTTGAAAATAGACATTTTTTACTGTAGGGTGTTAAATATTTTTTGCATTTGTTGAGCTGTAATTTTTTTAATTTTCACTTTTTTTAATTATCATTTTTTTAATTCTCATTTATTTTTAATTCTCATTTTTTTAAATTCTCATTGATATTCCTTGCACAAAGGAATACTGTTTAAATATAATGTTATAAAATATTGTTCACTGCTTGAATATATATTTTGTACTATAACGAAATGTGTTTAAAGTAGCCTCGAGTTCACCGGATTTTTTCTCTTTTTGTACAGCGCTTCGCATATCTATTTATTTATAAATAGTCAGTTAAGGCTTTCAGCTGGATTTCTTGAAATATTCATCTTCGTTTCTGTGAAAGCCCTCCGCTATAAACGTCAATACTAAATGAAAATTTAAATACGAGCTTTGCTGGTGCAGTTCACTAAACTCGGATAAATGTAAATATGTAACGTAAAATGTTTTCTGTTTATTGTATGAATTATTTTATATATTGTAAAGTATGTATTTTTGTGTGATATTTGATTATAATATAAAAATTGGACAAGGAGTGTCAAGCTTTAAATATGGTGATTTTGTTGCGTTCGATTTATAGATGATTTTCGAATATTTGTAAAAAAAGAAACGAATTACAAAATATACACCGTCTGCTACAAATATTATTAACTAATATACATATATTTAATATACACTTGATATATATGTATATTGAACAGTACATATAAAATACGTATAAAATAACAAATGAAATGACGAGAAGCCACGCGATGTACCTAAAATTCCAAAATCTCCAAATAAAGATCGTGACAATTAATAGGTTAATTTCTAGTCTTCCAAGATCTATAGATCATTAAAAAATAATACAAATTATTTTTATAATCGCCTTGCAAAAATTAATATTTTAGCGTAATGTTACTGAATTTCTCGATGCAGTCTACTGTGCGCCGCGCCCTTCATGGTCGCCACTATCATAGCAGTTAAGGAATTATTTACCTAACTTCCAAGTCCCATAGATCATTAAAAAATAACAAAAACACTTTTTTTATCGCCTTGCAAAAATTAATTTTTAGCAGGAAGCCACTGAATCTCTCGGTGCAGCCCATTACGCGCCGCGCCCTTCAGGGTCGCCGCTCTAACATCGCGTCTCTAAAAGGTACCGTTCTCTGCTCTCTACGTACAAATGCAACAGAAAGAGAGGGAGAGAGAGAGAGAGAGAGAGAGGAAAAGACAGAGAGCGGGAAAAGTAGAGAGTGCGAATAAATCTAAACGTATTGCGCCGTAGGAGAAACAAAAGGGCGAGCGGAGACTGTCGGCGGATGTCGAAGGGGGGGCGAAGAGGATAGAGCCGGAGGAAAAGAGAAAGAGAAAGAGAGAAGGAGCGGGACGGCGAGAGAGAGAAAGGTGGAGGGCCTCTAAGCCACATCGCAGACGTGCCTGTGGGAATAGAAAATCCCCGTAGAACTCGGGCCTACACCCCACACCGTGGCGTTCCATTTAGGTCCAGGAGCGTAGACACCTTGTGGAGTCTGGCGCGCGCGGCGCGGCTCGGAGCGAGAGAACGCGTGCCGGGCACCGGTGGCCGACGGAGAGGGAGGGAATAATCGCACTCGAAAGAGAAAGAGATAGCGAAAGAAATAGGGAGAGAAGGAAAAAGAGAGAGAGAGAGAGAGAGAGAGAGAGAGAGAGAGAGAGAGAGAGAGAGGGTGCAAGATCTGAGAATCGGCAAGGCTGCGACAGAGACGCGGAGGAAACTAGAAAGGGGGTGGCACGTAGGTGCGTGCAACGAGGATACAGCGACAGGAGAGGAAGCGAGAGGGCGTATGGGGGACAGAGGGAAGCGAAAGAGAGCAGGTGCTAGAGAGAGAGAGAGAGGAAGGGCAAGGACGACGCGACGGGGGAGAGAGGAAGAGAGAGATGAAAAATCGTCTGCGCGCAGGGGTTCCAGGGCGTTCACCCAAGGGTGGGTCCAGCTCCAGACACAACACTCACACCCCCCTTTTTATGGGGTGGTAAAGTGCCCCTCTCTCCTTGCTCTCTCTCAACCCACCCCTCTCTCTCCCTCTCTCTCTCCTTCTCTCTCTCTTTCTCTGTCCCTTCTCCGTGTTCTCCTTTCCCTTTAGGCCGCTCTCCGCCGGCGGCGCGGCTCGGCTCCGCTCGGCTCGGATCGCCCCTCTCTCGACCGATCCGCGCGGAGGGGGTGAACGCAGAGAGGGTGGAGTACGCGCGTTTACGTTGCGCCCCGCGTTATTTCGTTTCGTTGCGCCGCGTTGCCGAGCGTGTACTGCTGCGTGGCACACGCACAAAAGCGTTTCTACCCATCTCACTCTCTCCCTCTCTCTCTCTCGTTCGTTCGTTCGCCCCCGCGAGCCGGAGACGGTTTTTCCGACTCCGCAACCCGGTCTCTTTCTAGCCGGCCTGATAATGTCAATCCTCTCGTAGAAAACGTCCTTCGATTCCTCTGTCTGTCCGCCGCGATCGTCCAATCAGAACTTCCACGTCGGGGCCGGCGATCTACGGGCTGCGATCTTTTCTCCGCGAGGACTTTTTTCACGGTTCCGCACGTCTCCCTATCGGGGAATAGGATTTTGGATCTTGGAGAGTACAGATATTTCTTCGGGCCGTGGTATCGCCGCTGTTCGATCTTGCTCTGCTTGATAAGCCCTTTTCTTTAACCTCTTCCTTTTTAACCATTTTCTTTAACCTCTTCCTTTTTAACCATTTTCTTCATCCTCTTCTTTTTTAAGCATCTGGTTCCTGATCCTAGTAGCTATTTGTTGTTCTATGGATCTCGTACTCTGTTATTTTATTTTATTTTACTTTCGTTACTTTTACAGTACTTTACTGTTTCATACAGTTTTATAAATAATCGTAAATGCAAAATTTGTTTTTAATGCTTGTGCAATCATTATGGTTCAACAATTGACAGGACTCCTTTGGAGTCACAGTTCTCCTTTGGAATGCACAGTTCTCCTTTGGAGCTTTACGAGAATTTAACATCGTGAAAGATATATATAAAATTACTTAATTATTGTTTAATGATCGTAACTGTCCAGATCATTTGCCGACATCGATGTCAAGCGAATCATCCGATTCTAATCGCTTTTTCAACTTCTTCTTCGTCCTATTTGTTGACTTTTTCCATCCTAAAGTTTAAAATTATTATACCACAAAATAATTTCAAATTAATTAGTTTCAAAATAATTTCTATACATATTATCAAAGTTCAGATTTAAACAATTGTTAAAGTCTAATGTTGCACGAATCACAAGATTCAATTTCCTATGCATAAAACGAACTATGTCATAGAAAATAGAAATACTGTAAGACAGAAAAATTGTTTTAGATTTACAATTAAAATGGCTTCGACTGCAAAAGTTTAATATCCTTGAACGATTATTAACATAGAATATTTTACCACCTTTCTCGCTTTAAAAAAAAAAAACAGTGAACAAATGACAGAAATTTGCAGTCGAACAAGCAGACACAAAATAACATTCCGAAACTATAAATCGGCTGGCGCATCGATTTGAAACGTTATTCTGCCGGAGTCGTATCAAGTTTATCCGCGTATCGAAGTTCTTGGCGCGTTCCCGCGCCATAAACCAGACTGCTCCGTGACTGGTCGGCGACTGTTCGATGAAATCCGCGGGCCGGCGAGATTTCCGTCACAGGCGAGTACAATTGTTAGCCGACGGGGGTCCGCCGAAGTGGAGTGTGTGTTCCGTCGTTGGCACGCCGACGATTCGACGGGGAATACATAAATAGACCGGTAAGACGGCGAGGAACCGTCCTCCGTCACGCATAAAAACCCGGCGAGAAAACGGGACGAGAAGGCGCGACGGTATTTCGTGGCGCGGTAGTTTCCGCGCGCGCGGAGAATTGAATTCTATTCTATCGCGTAAGAGAGAGAGAGAGAGAGAGAGAGAGAGAGAGCCCGGGCACCCGAATCACCCTCGCAGCATAACGTTCCGCCGAATCAGCGGATTCGTTTGGGAAACTCCCGGGTTCGCGGATTGGCAAGGCGGGGAGGACACGAAGCGGAGCGGAGCCGAGCAGAGCGGAGCGGCGCGACACAGACGGATAAAGGAGGGTGGCGCGCGGCGGTCGTCCAGTTTGAGAACCCCTGTAATTAAACACCGGCAAATCCAAAGCGGCGGCCCATTAAAATATCCCCTAACGAGTGCGGGGACCACCACCCCCGGTAACCACCCTGTCTGGCGCAACAATGACTCACGCGCACCCCCGGTGACTTCTGCACGGCCGCCGATCGTCGATCGTTCGCCACCTAGACTCTCTCTCTCTCTCTCTCCCTTTCGAACTCTCTCGGACTCTTTCGGACTCTCTTTCTCTCTCCTCTCACTTACTCTATCCCTCTCTCTCTCTCTTGGACACTATCTCTTTCTCTCTCCTCTCTCTTACTCTCTCTCTCTCTCTCTCTTGGACTCTATTTCTTTCTCTCTCGTTTCTCTTGCCTCTCTCTTATTCTCTCTTACTCTCTCTCTCTGTCTCTTACGTTCTCTCTCTCTGTCTCTTACTCTCTCTCTCTCTATCTCTTTCTCTCTCTCTCTCTCTCTGTCGCTCTCTCTCTCTGTGTCTCTTACTCTCTCTCTCTATCTCTTTCTCTCTCTCTCCTCTCTCTCTCTCTCTCTCTTAGCGTACAAGCGACTATATGCCTAGGGACATCGATTCCGCCGCATCAACATTTGCCGACCTGGGTCTCGGATACGACGAGTCCCCGCTAATAGGGGCTGTAACGTACC